>NW_012267304.1:56018-56961 GCF_000151885.1 Dipodomys ordii
GGAATGATCACAAACAAGACCATACTAAATCTACCAGCACATCTATGTTTATTGCAGCATTATTTACCATAGCTAAGATATGGAACCAACCCGGATGTCCCTCAGTAGATGAATGGATCAAGAAATTGTGGTCTATATACACAACGGAATTCTATGCCTCCATCAGAAAGAATGACATTGCCCCATTTGTTAGGAAATGGAAAGACTTGGAAAAAGTTATATTAAGTAAGCCAGATGCAAAGAAACATAGGTCCCATGGTTTCCCTTAGTTGCAATAACTAGTATATGTCTGAGGCAAGCAGAAATGGTCAGATAAGTTGATGTTAAGTGAAATGAACCCCAAATTAAGGACTCAAATTTTTATTATATCTAACATATTTATAAGATATTTCTTTGTTGCTTTGTATGTCCTTCCCCACGGTATAACCCCTGTTCTCACTGTATTTGATGTTGGTATAATTTGTGGAGGGGAAGGGAAAAAACAAATCGTTTAACTAGGGATACAGGTGGACCCATTGCAACAATGAGATGTACAAGATGTTATGTCAAAAATGAATGTTACAAATCTGTCAGGGGGGGGACAGGGAAAGAGGACAAGGGGGGGTGGGAGATGCGAAGGGATGGTAAGGGGAAACAAAGGACGAGGCAACAATGCTTGATAAGAAATGCACTCATTACCTTGCTCATGTAATTGTAACCCCTCTGTAAGGTATTTTCAAAATAAAAAAGAATCAAACCAATAATAGTAACCACAGAAAAAAATATATACAAGATGATATACAAGATGCAGGGCACCAGAATCAAATACAGTGACAACAGAGGTTATACCATGGGGGAAGAACATGCAACAGAAACAAATAAAATCATATAGTACAGTAAAACCAACAGAAAAGAAAATAAAAACCACTTGTGTCCCAATCTTGCGGTTCATTTCACTTTGAAT
>NW_012267304.1:60311-124050 GCF_000151885.1 Dipodomys ordii
CTGGGGTGAGGTGGAATCTCAATGTTGTTTTGGTTTGCATTTCTTTTATGGCTAGGGAGGTTGAGCATTTCTTTATGTGTCTATTGGCAATTCTTATTTCCTCTTTGGAGAAGTCTCTCTTTAAGTCTTTAGCCCATTTATTAATGGCGTGGTTGTTTCTTTGAAGATTTGTTCTTGGGGGATTTATTTTTTTTTGAGTTTAAGTATATTTGAGATATGAGGCCCTTGTCTGTTGTATGGCTAGTGAAGATCTTCTCCCAATCCGTGGGCTTTCTATTGATCTTGCTAGCTTTGTCCTTTGCCATGCAGAAGCTCTACAGTTTCATGCAATCCCTCCCCACCCTACTACTGAGCTGCATAGTTTAAGGTGGGATGGTAGTTAACCTTTGTTAGTTAATTTACTCTGGGGCATTCTCATTTCTCACTGGTGGCAGTGAATGGGAAAGGGGATGGCAAAAAGCTAGGAATGGACCTATAGCTCAAATGGTAGGCAGCCAGCCCTGAGGGAAAATATTAAGGAACAGGCCCTGAGTTCAAGCTCTAGTACTGGCACAAAAACGCATGCATGCATACACACATACTAAACGTAGAATGGGGGGAACATTTAAACTGCTGCAGGTAAAAATGTGTTTAGAGACATTATAAATGAGCTGGGAGCCAGTGCCTCAGGACTGCCATCCAAGCTACTGAGGAGGCTGAGATCTGAGGATCATGGTTCAAAGCCAGCCTCGGCAGGAAAAGCCCATGAGACTCTTAGCTCCAATTAACCACTAAAAAGCCAGAAATTGAGATGTAGCTCAAGTTGTAGGGTGCTAGCCTTGAGCAAAAATGCTCAGGGAAGGCACCCAAGCCCTTAGTTCAATCCCAGAAGTATTGTATGTGCATGCTCATATTGCTCATATGCACATCTATCTACACATACGCAAGTATAAATGTCTCTTGAGTACCACATGTACTTGTGGGGTAGAATATTTCCACATATATCTTCCAGGCAGCCTGAGTTAAAATAAATGCCCTGTTTGTATGTGTCAGATTGGATATGATTTTATGTGCTGGATGCTTTTTGGCCTTTAAGCTAATGGTGATAAGTCCTAATAGGTTTCTGAAAAAAAATTTTTTTTTTTGGTTCCGGTCGTGGGGCCTGAACTCTGGGCCTGGGCGCTGTCCCTCAGCTCTTCAGCTCAAGGCTAGCGCTCTACCACTTGAGCCACAGCGCCACTTCCAGCTTTTTTTCTTTTTGCTTATGTGGTGCTGAGGAATCGAACCCAGGGCCTCAGGCATGCAAGGCAAGCACTGTACCACTGAGCCACCTCCCCAGTCCAGGCTTCTGGAATTTTTATTTGCACTGACCCCATGGTTTTTAAGATTAAAGCATCAAAAAAATGAATTGTCTAACAAGAAAGAAATCAATAGCAGGAAGTTAGGGTGGTTGTTTCAGAATCACCTGTTAACGATGCCATTAGGCATGTGTGTAGGATTATAAGAATGAGACAACAGTGCCTAGTGTGAAGGACTTTTTTCTGTCTTGACAGAGGTCCTTCCTGTAGCTCCTTTGGTGTGAAGGGGGTCTGAGCACCACAATGGCTCCTATTTCCCTATCTTCTCCACAGAATGGAGGGAAGTGGATTACAGAATTAAGAATACTGGAGCTGGGTGCTGGTGGCTCACACCTGTAATCCTAGCTATGCAAGAGACCCAGATCTGAGGATCATAGTTTGAAGCCAGCCCAAGCAAAGACTGTGAGACTCTTTATCTCCAATAGACTAATCAGAAAAAGCCAGAGGGGCTGGGAATATGGCTTAGTGGTAGAATGCTTGCCTAGCATGTATGAAGTCCTGGTTTTGATTTCTCAGTACCAAATAAACAGAAAAGCCTGAAGTGGCACTGTGACTCAACTGGTAGACTGCTAGCCTTGAGCAAAAAAGCAGCTCAGGGACAGTGCCCAGGCCCTGAGTTCAAGCCCCAGGACTGGCCAATAAAAAAGGAAAAGAAAAAGGCAGAAGGAGAGCTGTGCCTTAAGTGGTAGAATGCTAGCCTTGAGCACAGAGAAGCTCAGAGACTAAGCCCTGAGCAGGTTCAAGCCCCTGGACCCTCAAAAAGAAAATACTGGGCAGGAGTGGTACTGGCATATAAGAAATACTGTGCAGCTGTTTGGCCCTTACCCTCCCTTAGAGCTCCATGAATAATAGCATTTTAGGAAGCTTCCCCAAGAGCTTAGGGTTTGGTGTGGCCTTCTAAACATGATTGGAACATGACCCTACCTGGAAAAAAAATCATTTTTTCCCATGAGACTCAGTTCCTCCCACCTAGCCTCCTCCCATTACTCAACCTGCAAATACCATTTGTTCCTTACAGAATCAGCACCTCCCACCTTTTCTCCCAACTGGGAAATGAGAAAATGTGAATGGGGAGGTTTTCAGGGAGTGGAAGGACACTTGCAGCTCACTGTAAACGTGCTTTGGGCAATTGGAGAATGCTGTGGTGTGCACAGCCTAGCAATACTGACTTACCTAAGTTATCTTATAAAAGGAAACCTCTTTATTATTCCATGCATATCACATCCCCTTAGCAATTCCTACCTATCCTCTACCATCCCTATTTGGCACTCAAAACCAATACACAAAAGATGCTGATGGAAAACTTTATTGAACAACATATAAGCATAAAGCCAACAACAAAAATAAACAGGGCACTAACATAGTTGTCAGGATTTCATTTGAGAGGTATTTGGTGAACTAATCTTGGTTCCTGTGCTTTGTATGGATACTTTTTAAATCTGGCAGAAAAATACTTTGGAAGAAAAGTTGCCATGCAAACTGCGTTTTATTGAGGAGCGTGGAAATGATTGTTGTGGAAGGGGTTCTTAGGCATATCTTGAGGGCCCATGTCCAAGGGAGGCCCAGGAAGCAGAGGAAGCCCAGGATCAGCATGCTCCAGAAACCCAGCAGGCCCAGGTAACCCAAGAAGCCCAGGCAGCCCAAGAGGCTCAGAAGGTCCAACAGGACCCATGGGACCCATGGGACCTATGGGATCTATGGGACCAGGGGGACCAAGAGGACCAATGGGACCAAGAGGACCAACTGGACCAAAGGGACCAAGGGGATCAAAGGGATCAATGGGACCAAGGGGACCAACATGCCCAGGAAACCCAGGATGGTCAAGAGCCTCAGGAGGTCTAGCAGGGCCAACACACATAGGAAACCCAAGAGGCCCAGGAAACCCAGCAGGAGCAGCAGGACCAGGAAATCCAGGATACTCAGCAGGACCAAGAGGCCCAGAAAACCCAGGGTGCCCAGGAAACATAGGCATAGGCACTATGGGCGGCCAGGGCATCCTGGGTGGTGGAAATGGCTGAGTTACCACAGGCATTAGAGGGAAGCGTATGGGCTGGGGCACCACAGGAAAATATTTCCAAGTAGCCTCCACAACAGGAATTGGACCAAAAGGCCCATTGATGATTATACCAATCGGGGGGCTCAGAGCGGTAGGAATTAGATGACTATATACTCGGGTCCTCTGTTCTCGTCTCCACTTCGCTCTTCTATTCTGAAACCAGATCTTCAGAGGAGAAAAAGATTGTCTTAGTATATTGAACAGTTAATGTCATACTAGAAAAAAAGGCAGGGCTGGAGGTATGGCCCAGTGGTATAGCATATAGTACCTGCCTAGAAAGTATAAGGTCCCAAGTTCAAACCCTAGTACATTTTAAAGGCTCAACCTTCCTCTGGAAAATTAAACAGGTGACAGTAAAGGGTGATATGACCATGCAGTCGGTCCTAGAAACTTTGTGGCTTGTTTTTCTGGGGCAGCCATTGGATGTCTCTTTGATATATTAATCTCCATTGTTAATGTGGCATTAACCTGTGCCTAAATAGTCTAGACTTTAATGTCTAGTTGCAGTGTGGGCTCATGTGAAGTCAGTATTTTCAATTCTGGTTTAAAAAAAATCCTGAACCACCACCAATAAATCTCTGCATCTTGTATATACATTTTTCTTATTTGGGGAGGGGAAGGGAAAAAACAAAATGCTTAAATAGGGATACAGGTGGACCCATTGTAACAATGAGATGTATAAGACAGTATGTTAAAAGCCAACTTTACACAGGGGGGAGTCTGGGCAGAAGAGGAGTGAGGAGGTGGGGAGGTGGGGAGGGAAGGGATGGTAGAGGAAAACAAAGGAGGAGGCAACAATGCTCGAGAGAAAATGTACTCATTACCTTACTCATGTACCTGTAACCCCTCTGTACAGTACTTATACAATATGAAAACATACAAAATTGTTTATTGCTGCCTGAATAAGTGAAAGTTCATTTAAATTAACACAGTCAAGAATCTGGCCTGAAGAACACCTTCCAAAACCAAATTTCAGCAAACCTATCTTTTCAAAACAAATGCCACCTCTATACTAAACAAAATCTTTGATGTAAGAAATTCCTCAAGAGAACATTCACGTATGCATTTGGTAATTTCATGAAGGTGAATTTGGGTGGCATCTGCAATGTACAAATTTGACTGGATAAAATTCTTCTCTAGCTTTCCATTTTTTTCTCACGTGAGTGGAACATTATGCAACTTTCTCCCATCTGTCTTTTTTGTTTTGTTGTGCTGGCAATAACCCCAGGGCCTCATGCTAGGCAAGTGCTTAAAGATGTACCTCTATATATTCTTAACAGATTCTGGGTTCAACCCCTAGCACATACTCAGAGAGGGGAGGAGGAGGAACCGAGGGAGGGAGGGAGGAGAGAGATCCAAACATCAAAAAGACAATGAAAACATATCACATTAAGATGTACAGAATGATAGCATCTTTTAGAATGGTTATCTGCTAGATTGCTTTAATAAGATTCACTGACCTGCACTCTAGTTTCAGCCAAACCCAGGCGCAGAGCAAGCTCCTCCCTGAGGGGACAAAAGAGCAAATCATTAGTGTTTGGAGTGCAGGCTAAAGTGAAATATGTTGTTGTCCCTTATTTCTATCCACACTTTCTAATGTGTGTTCTTTTTAACAACACATCTTTTAGTTTTCTTTAGAGAGGGTTTTCCCCATAGACAACTGGTCTGTTAATGAGACAGAAACAAATAAATGGCTGGGCAATAGAGGGTAACCCCTGTAGTAATAGTTACTCAGGAGGCTGAGCTTGGAGGATTCTGATTTGAAGCCAGTATGGCCAGAAAACCTTGAGAGACTCTATTACCAATTAATCTGCTTTCAAAAGCTGGACTGCAGGCATGGCTCAAGTGGAGTAACAGTGTCTAGCATGAGCATGAGATTCCTTGTTCAAGCCTGGATACTATCACTGGATACTAGTCCTCTGTGGACTGCCCTCTTCCTCTGCCCCTCTCTCCCAGGCTTTTCTGGCTCTCCCCTGCCCCGCCCCTCTCAGCCCCTGGCCTCCTTCCTCACCCTCCTAGCCTCCTTCCCCCCACTTATGAGCCTCCCACTGAGCCCTCCCCCCGCTTAGGGACAGAATCGGCACTGAGCTTCCTACACCAGAGCTTTTTAGGGTAAGCTGGCTTAGCATTGACAAGCTATGAACTGCTGCTAGGTTAGAAAATAGCGCTTCAAGGCAGGACCAGGACTAGTCTGATGCAAGATCAGCAGAGGCCTGGACCTCCAACTGTGAAGAAAGGACTCTTTAAAAAAAAAAACAACTTTATTATTGCTGGGAAGTTGGCTCTGTGGTAGGTGCATGCACGAGGCTCTGGGTTCGATTCCTCAGCAACACATAAGCAGAAAAAAGCAGGGAGTGGCGCTGTGGCTCAAGTGGTAGAGGGCTAGCCTTGAGCTGAAGAGATGAGGGACAGCGCCCAGGCCCAGAGATCAGGCCTCACAACCAACAACAACAACAACAAAAATAACCAAGAAAAAAACCCAAAAATAACAACAAAAAACTTCATTATATGGCTAAGCAATACTTCAGTATTCGGTGGGCGCTGGTGGCTCAGGCATGTCATTGTAGGTATTCAGAGGTTGACATCTGAGGATGGCAGTTCAATGCTAGCCCAAGGAGGAAAGTCTGTGAGACTCTTATCTCCAATTAAACCCCCATCCCCCAAATAAAAGGCAGAAGTGGAGCTGTGGTTCGTGACAGAGCACTAGCCTTGAGGGAAACAGAGGCAGAGCCCAGCCCTGAGTTCAAACTCCATTACCAACACATACACAGAAAAAAAAAATCCTTCAATATTCAAATACATGCAATGCAAAACTAATTTTAAAAAACACTTCCAAAACAAATTACCACTTGAGCTATGTGTCCAGCTCCCTTTAACTTTAGTTTTTGAAAAGGTTTCCCCATTTATGTATGCCGTGGGCAGAATTCAAACATGTTCCCACCTTGAGCGCTTCCTCACTTGTAGCTAGGTTTACCCGCGCAGGCCCCCCTTCACTCCCAGCTGAGATCCGAGACGCACGCCACCGCGCCCTGATTTTATTGGTTGAGAAGGGGACTCTAGCTAGCACTTTTCCGTTCCGACCCCCGTGCCCTTTCCTCCCGCAGACTTTAAGACGGGATGGAACTGGCTGCACTAGCTACAGTTTAGTCGTAGCCCTCCCCCACGTCTGCGGTCTCCCAAATCCCTTGGGTGCCTCGCCCCGCCCATCGACCCAAGGAGGGCCAGGGCTTGTTGGCTCCACTTGAGCGGAGCCGTCTGGCTCTCGACGGGAGGGAAGGGGTCCCAAGAGACAGGCCCGGGCCCGGTAGCACAATGCACACCACCTCTGTCCTAAGCCCCTTACCACCTCTGTCCTGAGCCTCTTACCGAGCGAACACGTCGGGGTAGTGAACGCGCTGGAAATACTCCTCCATCTCCTGCAGTTGGTACTGGGTGAAGGCGGTGCGGTAGCGGCGCTGCTGACGGTTCGGAACCAGCAGTTCCTCAACCGCCTGAGGTGCCGGCGGCGGCAGCAGTGCGGGCGGCGGCGGCAGCAGTGCGGGCGGCGGCAGCGGTCTGTCCGGCTTCTCCAAGCCGCCAGAGCCCCAGCTGGCTTGGGCGCACGAGGAGCAGTTGTTCCCTTCGGCGGAGAAGCCGGCACCTCCCGCTCCGCCACCAGCTTCGGACAGGAGTTGTCCCGGTTGCGCTTCGTCTTTGACTTCCACCTCTCCAGTCTCCAAAGTGCATTCAGGCTTTGCGTCTGGGAAAGGAGGAACGGAAAAGAGACGGAGAGAGGAGAAAGGGAGAGAGGGGGGAAAGCGAGAAAGAGCGCGAGAGGGGGGGGGAGAAAAAGCATGGCATTGAAGCCCACAGCCCAGCCCGTACAGGCCGGAGTGGGGTAGCCGCGACAGCCGCCCAGCCTCCCGTGCAGGCGCTTCTCCCGTGCAAGTTCCTTGAGAGGACTTGGCAGTAGCTTCGGCCCCGTCTAGGGTAGGCTCTAACCACATTCGTCTTCTTCTTTCTTCACAACTCCCAAGGCACCGCAGTCGGCCTCGGAGTTGTTGGACGTGGGCTTGCTAGCCATGTCCGGCGGGGCTTTCGAAGAAGCTGGAGCTCAGGGCTGAGGCGGGGAGAAGCGCGCACGGGAGCTGCCGCTTGCTGCCAGGCTCGTGCGCTTGTGGCGAGGTCGGCGTCTTGTGCCCCTTATATATTGTACCACGGTGACCCCTGGGTGAAAGTTCTCGTGCGCACGCCGCCGCAATGCATGCTAGCATAGTCTGGAATGCAACATATTATCGTACATGGGGGTCGCACAGGGTGTACGCTCGCTCCAAACTTGGAGGCGAAAGCCGGCAAAAGAAAGACAGACAGAAAGAAAGAGCGAAAGAAAGAAAGGAAAGAATGGAAAGAAAGGAAAGAATGGAAAGAAAGGAAAGAATGGAAAGAAAGGAATTAAAGAAAGAAAGAAAGAAAGAAAGAAAGAAAGAAAGAAAGAAAGAAAGAAAGAAAGAAAAGGTACAGGCAGTGAGCATCCTGCGTGGAGAAGCCGCTCCAGTTTGCAGATTAACTTCTCCACTTGGGCACAGGCCCAGTTGGAGGAAGGGGCTGTGTTGGATTGTGAAAGACGATTTAGGGGCAGGAGGCTGAGACCTCACACTAGCTTCTACCGTCAGCGGTGCCGCGATTGCAGGAGGTTCTCACTCCTAAACCTCAAATTGGTGCACTTTGGGCAACTTGGAGGTATCCTTTACATCCCTCCAAGTCGGAGAAATTGTGCCAGGGAAAGCGCGCAGCCCTGATCGCCCCAATCGGGTTGAAGTTATTATTCCAGCTCGCATTGCGGTGTGGTTAACTTTCCCTTTCTAGGAGCTGGTCAGTCATGGATAGAAGTAGCTAGTTCTGCAGGTTTCTGGCTCAAACCGTGCAAACCAAGCTGGTGATAAGACGCAACACCTGTTAGCAGGCTACTTGCTGTGACATTTTGAAATCACTAGACCTCGCCATGAATTTATGGAGCAAGAGTTTCCAAGTGGGTCTGCAGAGCCGTCCAGGGATTGGGGTGTCCACAGAGAATTACAAGGGCTTGAAAGCTTAGAGATAACCCACACTGGCACGCCGGTAACCGGTCAAAAGCTTTGTATATCTAGGAAGTTTATGCCTCCAGCTCCTCACTCCCTCCAGTGGCTTCTGGCATTTGCAACTTTTGCACCACTACGTTGCTTTTCTGCGACTTGCTTTGCAGAAATCTGCTCTGCAGGAGCCTCCAAACGTGCCAGAGAGGACTAGGGAAATTCCCCAGGTCCCAACTAGCCCCCCACTCTCCTCCCAGCTCCCATTTTCTGGAACTCTTCTCCAGACCTTTTCAGCCTAAATAATATATAATGTATCAAATCTTGAGGGTCCAGTCTGGGTGAAGGCTGCGTGGTTGTCTGAAAAAATTTTCCAGGTGCTAATGGGACCTGCAGGCATCCTTAATATAAGAATGAGGGGCTTCTGATAGTGACCCCTATGTTTTGCACTATAAATGATTTGTCTTACCTTAACCACTCTCATTTCTTTTTCTTCCTCCTCCTCCTCCTCCTCTTCCTTCCCCCGTTCCGGTCCTCCTCCTCCTCCTTCCCCCCTTCTTTTTTTCTTTGCCAGTCCTGGGGGGGTGACCTGGGCACTGTCCTTGAGCTTCTTTTGCTCAAGGGTAGCACTCTACCATTTGAGCCACAGCGCCACTTCTGCCCTTTTCTGTTTATGTGGTATTGAGGAATTGAACCCAGGGCTTCATGCATGCTGGGAAAGCACTATCTACCACTAAGTCACATTCCTAGCCCCTTGTTTTCTTTTACACAAAAGACTGAGCCCCATGGGCATCAGGCAACTTGCCACCCGTCCTGAGCAGTTTCACCATGAAGTCTAGCACTATTTGCCCCCCTTATTTTTGCCTTAATTCAAAGGTGTGAGTAATGACATTCCAGATAGAAGAAAAGGGAAAGGTTTTTTGTTTTATTTTGTTTTTGCCAGTCCTGGGGCTTGTAACTTGGCCTGGGCACTATCCCTGGGCTCTTTTTGCTCAAGGTTGGAGCTCTACCACTTGGAGCCACAGCACTACTTCTGGCCTTTTCTGTGCTTAATTGCAAATCCTAGTTTGCTGGGCTGGTTTTGAACTGCAATCCTCAGATCTCAGCCTCCTGCATAGTAGGATTATAGGCATGAGCCACTGGTGTGGAGGCTGGAAAGGTTTGTGTGTTTTTTTTCTTTTTTAAAGGCTATTGGGTCATCTTTACAAATCCTGAACTTGGGTGCCATCTACCTTCTACTCTTGCACTAGTTTAGGCTTCTTCCCTCTGCATCAGTGCCACAGCTCAGTGTCCTTAAAGCAGGGGTTTGGGATTCAGCAAAATACCTGTGGAGATATTGCTATTAACCTGATTTTCCTTGCTGGGGGGGGGGAATTGACGGGTCAAGCACTGCATGCATTGATCTCAGAGTTGGTTTTGTGAAAGGCTAAGTTATATCAGAACCACATTATGATGTTTTATTGTCTGTTGTGGGGCTTGAAGTCTGGGCTTGGGCGCTGTCCCTTACCTTTTCAGCTCAAGGCTAGTCCTCAACCACTTGAGCCACAGAGCCACTTCCGGTTTTCTTTCTGGTGGTTTATTGGAGATAAGAGTCTCATAGACTTTCCTGCCCAGGCTGATTTTGAACCATGATCCTCAGATCTCAGCCTCCTGAGTAGCTAGGATTACAGGCATGAGCCACCAACGCCCAGCCACATTATGGATTTATGGGCCCTTTTCTCTGTAAAATAATAAATTATGGTTTACACCTGCATTTATATAAAATGAATATAATACAGGTTTGCTTTTTATTATTTTTCCTCTGATTAAAAGCAAAAAAACCTAAACTTTTCCAAAAGTTCCTGAAAGTGTGCTGCACCCTTTAGCTACTGTGCCTAAGAGTAAGTTAGTTACCTGGCCTCCTGATCCAGCAGAGGGAAGGTCTTTGACAAGTTTACTTCCAAAAAGAGAGTGGATGGCAATCCCAGAGCCTCTCTGATTTTAATCACGTTTATGAACTTTTCCAGCTGGGTTGGGGGTTCTGGAAGCTTCCTTCAGTTTTTGTTAGATACCAGTGAGCCATTTGGTGCTGCGATTTGTTATTGCACAGTAAATCCATAGAGGTTTTAGTCCAGGTGTGCTGTAGCTTAAGTTGGTACAGGATACGTGTGTCTTGTAAACACTCAGATTTTCACAGTTTACTGCATTGTTATCTGAACCTCAGAAATCCACGTTCTCTTTTGCAGGTTTTGCCCTTTCTGGGTATCAGATGTGATGATAGTTAAATTGTTTACTCAAATTGTCTTATTTTTGGAAATCTTAAATATCTAAGGAAGCCTTGTCCTAAGCAAAAATAGCTATGAATGAAGAAGTTTAATATACCAGATTTGTGTAAAGTACACCATGACAATAGTTGAGAGCAGTGAACTTAAAGGAGATGGCTTGGTACCTTAATTTTACCTTTGTTTGCTACTTGCACACTAATCTAGTAGATTTCTTATTTTCTCTGTGCCTTGCTTTTTCTTATCTGTAAAATGGCAATACTTAGTCAGGAACTGGCATCTCAAGCTTGTAATCCTAGGTGAGATCTGAGGATCATGGTTTGAAGCCAGCTGGGGCAGAAAAGTCCCCATGAGACTCTAATCTCCAATTAACCACTCCAAAAGCAGGAACTGGAGCTGTGGCTCCAAGTGGTAGAGTGCTAGCCTTGAGCACAAAAAGCTCATGGACAGTGGGGTCCCTGAGGCGGGGTGGGGTGGGAGTCGAGGTGGGGGTGGGCGCAGGCAGCTGGAGTGTTGGCAGGCTCTCCCTTAGCGGGAGGTGGGGTGGGCACAGGGGAGGCCCTCCTTCCTCCCCTCCCCTCTCCCTCTCTTCCCTCCCCCTCCTCCCCGCCTCCCTGTGGCCTGCTACCCCGCCCACCGCCCAGGCTCCCTACCCGCCAATACAAAATGTTACAGGCTTTCTGTACACGTGAAGAGCCCGAGCCACTAGCCACAGGTGCTGTGCTTCTTCCACACGTGCCGAGTCCCTCCCTCTGCGCTGCACGCCGTGGCCGCCACGCCCTCGGCCAGACCAAGGGGCTCCCAGGGCGGCGCTGGGCCTGGAATGCCAACCGAAGGCGGCAGCTGAAGACCAGGCAAGGCAAGCGCGCGCTTGGCCACCACTCGGCTGGGTGCTCTGCTTCCTTTTCTACCTCGCCCTGGCGGCCCCTTGTCCAGGACAAGCTCCAGCAGGAAGATTACCTGACAGAGGTGAGGTTTAGTAAAGCTCCCCTTTAATTTTTTTCATTTTTTAAAGCCACAAAGCTAAGGTTTATTACTGGAAAACAAATTGTTTATTTTTTCTAAGCAGAGGACAAATTGAGGAGGAGTAGGTCTGATGCTTGCTGTGCCACTTAGAGAGAGACTCATCCTTCACCAGATGTTCCATTTCTGACTGGGATGTGGCCATTTTCAAACAAAGTCATGGTGGAAACCCCATAAATGACCTCTTCACTTTGTATGGCCACAAGCAAAAACACACCGGTTGTGTGTTAGCTCTTAATTTTTGCTAGCATGTCTTGGGGTAGGTCTGGCCAGTCTGGTCTGGACCAGACCTGACAAACTTCTGCTCATCTGTATCATTTTCATTCTGACCCAGTAGGATTTGAAGTAGACTAAGCCCAAGAAGTGGCACTTGCTTTGGTTAGGGGCATTTGATTTGTCTCCATCTTGATTTTCTGACATTGTTGGACAAGTCACATTACTGTTTTTTGATTGGAGCAAACCAGCAAGACAAGGCACTCAGGTGGATGATTGATGTGGGTGGTGGGGGCAGGAATGCTTAGGTAGGGTAGAAAGAATATGGGAGTAGCTTTTTGGTTATGATGATCCAGTCCTTTGGAATCTTAGGAGGCCCTTGTGGGCATACCAGTGCCACCATTTCAGCCTCTAAGACTCCCCCACCCCCCTCCCACTGCTTTGAAAGGACAGTGTGTTTAGTGGCTGGATAATAGGTATTTCTCTTTCCAACTCCCAGATTCCAAATTCTCTGCCTTTTTTTTCTTTTATTGGCTCACCTCACCACACAAGCTCCATAGTTTATTAATGTAAGTTTCAATGGATGCTTCTTTGGGGGAACTGCAGAAGTTAGTGAAATGGTTTCAGAAAGGAATGAGAATGTCTCTGGAGTTGTTCTGTGGTGGCATTTGGTCTGTTTTCTGTTAATGCTGATGGAAAGAAACTTTCAGTGCTTGCTGCAATCTATTATTTTAGTGAAAAAGTTGTGAAATAAGACTGGGTGTGTAAAGTTTTATTTTCCCATCATTGGATACCTTTCTACAGACTGAAAACATTTTGCCTCAGTTCAATAGTATGACACAGAGATTTTGGTGTCAGAGCATAACATCAGAGCAGGCGGCCCCTCACAAGAATTATCAAATTGAATAGTGTATTTTGCTTTCAGATTCATCTCTTTTTTATTTTAAATAATTTTTATTGAGATTAAGCGATTACACACAAGTGATTATATGGATCCTCTTGTTTTTTCTTGGATATGGACAAATGTCAGTTTAATTGCAAAAGTCTTCATTTACAGCATATTCAACAACAAACAAGCAAGAGGACCTTTTTATTTATTTATTTTGTCTATATTCTTTTTATTGTGAAAATACTGTACAAAGGGGCTACAATTTTATTGGGAAGGTAATGAGTGCATTTCTTAACATGCATTGTTTCTTCCTCCTTTATTTTCTCTTCCCATCCCTTCCCATCTCCCACCCCCCCAAAAGAACCTTTTTAATATGAACACAAAAAAATGAACACAAGCAATGAAGACAAAAACATTCCACAAAGAAATCCACCTTCTTCATTTTTTTTCTAAAGCCTGAATGTTTTAAAGATAACTAGGCATACCCGGAAATTCAAAGTAGCAGAATGGACCTTACAGGAAAAAAAGGAAACATGTCTCCATATGTTTAGGAAATTACCACATGGGTAAATTCTCCTTGAAAAGTGAGTGGATAGCGTCTGTGGATCAAGTTAGGGCAGGACACTTAGTAAAGAGAGCATCAGGTAGGTTGGAAACTGGAAGAAAAGGGGCATTAGGTCTCTGACAGTGTCATACAAATCAGTTCCCTTCTAACAAGAGGAGATATCCCCACCACCCAGGACTCAGTAAGTTTCTGCTATCACTGTCCAGTATTGCTTAATGCTTGTAATTCAGCCCATGGAGAAAATCCTTGATCAGCAAATTAAAAATGTCATAGAAATAGTAGGATCATTCTTTCTAACATATATATGAGGGTGCCTCTTTACCTCATTAAAGCAATGACTGAACAATTAATATTCCTTGTTTTGTTTTCTGTCTTTTGTTTGAGGATGTGTAAGGCTACTAGAATGGTTTGAGAAAAAGAATGATCTAATTTTGATTTTGTTTTACACTTTCATGAGAAAGAGAAGATAGGGGTAAAATTAACCCATTGCCCAGCTTTGGGACTGAGTAGGTACAAAAGTAGACTATAGAGGCTTGAAGTCTATCTATATTTCTGGAACACACTAATGGATCTCAATTATACCCCATTCCTACAGAAAGAACCCTACACAAGTACACTACCCCAGAACTCTAGCTAAAAGTACATGTATGAGACTACACAAGGTCTCAACATAACTAAATTATGAAATATGGTATTTTCACAATGGACAACTCAAACAGCTCATCTAGGAACTAAACATACTGAACTATCATTCAGATGTCAGCAAAGCTGAGCTGCTTCTCCCACCTCCACCCCCAGCTCAGGCAGACACATAGGTGGTTGTGGCGGCGGCAGCGGCTCCTTGGCAGCACCATTCACAGCAGTAGCATCATCGTATGGGGCAATAGGACCTTAGTGTCATTGCTGGTAACATAAACCAGGACATCAGTGGCATTCCTGCCATTGATGTAGCGGTAGCAATTCCAGACACAGCTAATCAAGTAACCCTTAAATGTCAGGATAATGCTGATAAACAGAAGAATAATAAGGACCAAACAGGTAGGATTTACTGACATTATGTCATCTTTGTAGGGAAAATCAGGAGGCAGCTGTCAAATGTATTCCCAAGTGCAGTTTGGATAAACAAGCAACCAAGGTGTTCACGGCAAAATTGAAGATCTGGTAACAGGAGAATGGCAGCATGTTGCTTGTATGCTCCATAAGTAGCCATTGCACATATCAGGATCATGAGAAGAGAAATTGTAATAGCAATATACATGTTGGCATCATCCAGGAACTCAAAGTCCCTTCCTAATTCAGAACTTGAAAAGTGGTACTGATAGGGATCAGCCAGAGCACTCAATAAAATCAGCAATACCACCGCACTGATGATCAAATGTAGATAAGCAAATACAAGAGGATGGAGGCTGGACTCTGTGCCACCTGTCTTTCCTTGATTGTGTCCTGTGTTCTGTCTTATGGCTCATCCTGTCTCCTGGCGCTTCTCCTGTCATCATGGAGTCCCAGTTCAGCTCTCCATTGGAGCTGAATTGGCTTCTTGCTAAACCTTCCAGGTGCTGAAAACCTGGGAGGGGACAGAGTCAGGAGTCATTGGATCCCCCTTTCTTCTCTTTCTGAGGGTCAACCCGCCTCCTAGATGGCACCTCCTTGAACCAAACTGCAGAAAGGCAGAGGAACCCCACCTTGGACTTTTCATACTTACCATTGCTGGCTATGCATCTACCACATGGTCTCCTCTTAAACTCTTTGTGTGAGCTATGATATGATCTATTTTGGAGGAAGTTCCATGGGTTGCTGAGAAGAATGTACACTGGGTTGCTGGGTGGAAAACTCTGTATATGTCGATTAAGTCTATTTTCGATATGGTATTATTTAATCCAGAGGTTTCTTTGCTAATCTTCAGGTTGGTAGACCTGTCCTTTGTTGAGAGTGGACTAGTAAAGTCTCCTGGTATTATTGTGTTTGGGTCTATTTTTTCTGTAAGTCTGAGAATATTTGCTCAATGTATTTGGGTGCTCCAAAGTTTGGAGAGCATAAATTGATATTGTTGATATCTTTTTCTTGGATTATTCCCTGTATTAATATGTTGTGTCCTTCCTTGTCTTTTTGTATTGATTTGGATGAAAAGTTTCTTTTGTCAGATATGAGGAAGGTATGAACAGCGCCTGGAACACCTGGCAGAGGCCAACCTGAACCTGTACCATCTGGAAAGCCTGGTGGAGTCCAACCTGACCCTCTCTCATATCATGATTGACTTGGAGAGAAGAGTGGGCAAGCTACACAGCACCATGGAGTCACTGCAGAAGGTGCAGGAGCGGGACCTCATGCTGCTTGGCCAGGACCAGGCCGCTGTCTGCCTCCTCAGGACACACTTGATTTCCTCCTATAACCTGAAAATGTCAGTGAGTGAAGTTCAGACTTAAACAAGCTCTGGACTGTGACCAGGATGCTTGATCACTTGGCCACAAATGTTAACCTACAACAATCCTGAATCTACCAGGAGTTTGTTTCACTGGAAGAATGATTCACATCGGTAGTTTAAAAAAGTTTAAAAGATTTCCCACACCTAGATGGGTTGTGGATGGAGTAAGATTCTTCAGAGAGCCGTCTGACAAATGATCAGAAATTAATAAGTTTGTGGTTTTTCTTGAATGCAAGAACCAAGGTGTGGTCTCCACATTGCTATATTCTCTCTACACCAAGATCTAAACAAGAATAAGGTGCTTCCAGCCTTCTCTCTGAGGAATTGGCGTGAAGCCACCCCCAGTCAAAGCATGTTCTTCTAGCCCTTCTGATAGCACTTGTCCTTGATGGCCCTCTGTTTGGTTGTGGGCCATGGGTCAACAAATGTGGCGTGAGCTTTTGATAGTATAACGCTGACCAGGTGGTGCTGGTTTCAGGTTATTTTTCTGCTGAAAAATTGGAAACTGTTTGTATTGCTATTGTTTTTCTAAATAAAGTTGGTGTTTATTTTCTGGTTAAAATAAGAGATTCATGAGTGCAAATAAATGAACTGTGTGTGCAAGGTGTACCCCACTTCCAAGTCCAGTTTCTCCTGACCAGAAAAATATAAAATGTGGTCGTTTCTTCCCATGTGGCCTTTCCCATTTCTTGTCTTCCCTTGAAGAACTAAAGATGCCATCTGAACACCAAGCCATTGTATTCTGTGCCTGGTTAATTTATTTGTCATTACCACACACACATACACAGTTGGTTTCTTAAGGTCTCTGCTTCTGCTTTGGGCTGGTTTCCCAAAGGTCCAGCCCCGCCTGTGTCAGAGGTGGCTTTTAGAAAAGATTGTGCCTGTCAGAAAAATGACATTGGCTTCAACTGAGGATTCACAGAAGCAGATTAACCTAAAAAAATCCTGTTTGGCAGACAAGATTACAAATTAAAAAAAATACTGAGCGTTTTGCTTTCTTTCTAATTGTCTTTTAGGAAAATTGATTTTACATTTTTTTTTATATTCTCAGCTGAAGTTTTTATGAGATATCTTTCACTTGTCTTCCACTGAAAACTGGTTCAAATTCATAGGTGTCAGCTCTGAATGGGGAAGGGGAAAGCCACCTCCCCCCAGAATCATTTTAAAAGAATCAGCTATTTGGTCTTGACTCCCAAGATGTGAATTCCCTTCCTGGATCATCTTGTGATTTCAGAGGTAACTACACAAGAGGTCAGATGGTTGTGGATGGGAAAGTACAGTACACAGAGGCTCAGAGCTTTTGCTGTCCTTGTCCCAGGTAGCTGATCTGGGTCAACTCAGGAGGGCCACCCAAGGATACATAGGTTTAGAATCCCAGGAAGGGGAACCTTTGGGCTTTTGGGAAATGGTTAAGAGCTGTCCACATAAGAGTGGGGTGCCCCCCCTGGGGAGTGTAGGCTGAAACTTTTAGCTCTGTGGGGGTGAAGGGGTCTGTTGGGGGTGGAGGGGTCTTCTGTGGGCCCACCCATCCGTCAGTGAGGTTCTGTGTATGCATTTATCTGATGGATTGCTGATGTCCCTTCCCTTTGAGCTGTATTGTTCTCTCATGGCCATCTTGCCCTTCCAAGAAAAAAAAAAAGAACACCAAGTTAAACCAGCAAAAAAAGGACAATAAAGAAATGAAAAAAATGTTTTGTTTAGATTACTGTATAATGAATGTTATGTCTTATATGCAGTATTTTTACTTTGTAATAAACACTTGATCTTTGTTACCAAATAACCCCAAAAACCATTACATTAAGTAGTACAAGCAACCCAGTGAGGGCATCTGGAAGGGAGTCTTGGAACCATTCCACCAGACATAATAATATTCTTTACTTTTAGAGAAATTGATGGCTAGTATAGCAACTTACATATCAAGTAGTGGAGGGCCCATCTCAGTCCCAGAGCCCTGGGGGGGGGAAACAGTAAATTGTTCAAATAGTAAATAAGAATAGTTCTTCCTACATGCTGGTCACTGAAAGCAGCTATGTGCTTCCCAGATATCCTCTTAACCGTTGCAAAAATTCTATGATGTAGGGTGTACTACTGTATGATGAATGTATGAATAAACATGAATATATGATGTAATGGTGAATAAACAAACATAGGGATGCTACTCAGGTAGTTCATGCTACTTTCACAGCACATCTTTAGCTCATTTAGTTTGCAGTTCACATGCAATGTCATATTGCTCTTTGTTCTACTCAGGCCTTACATGATATAAAACTCAGAGGATTCATCATAGGCAAAAAACATGTTTTTCATTAATTGCTGAGGTTGTTGGTTCCCCCAAATTGATCTTTTATGTGACTGTGGGAAAGCTGACCTCAATCATGTATGTGTTTTGCCTTAGCATGGAGTCTCTTCTGAAGACAAGTGACTCAAGGGCTCTTTTTTTCCCCAAATCCTCCCGGTTCCATTTTTTTAACCATTGGTTTCTACCATTCCACATTCACAGAAGGGAAGAGAGAGATGGGGGAGACCATTGGGAGGGAGGAGAGAGATTATGCTGAGGATAATCCTTTGTGGTTCACTAGGCATGCCAGACAGCAGGAAGCAATGTATCAGTCAAGGAGCTGCAAATTCCAGTCAGAGCAGAATTCCAGGCTTGGTGGTGTGACATTAGTCAAGCATGACTTCTTTTTCTTTCTCTTCCTCTTTTTCTTTTTTTTTCCTCTTTTTCTTTTTTTGCCGATCCTGGGCTTGAAGTCTCTCTTGGCCTGCATGCTGTTGCTGTGCCTCTTTGTGTTCAAGGTTAGCGCTCTACCACTTGAGCCACAGCACCACTTCCAGCTTCTTGTGAATACCTTAGTGGCGATGAGAGTCTTATGGACTTCCTGCCCGAGCTGGCTTCGAACCCTGATCCTCAGATCTCAGGCTTCTGAGTAGCTAGGATTACAAGTGTGAGCCACCAGCGTCTGGCAAGGACTTCTTTTAAAGCTGATTGGGCATTGAATTCCTAAAGCAGCAATTGAGATTAAGGTAGAATCTGATTGTAGCCATTTTAAAAGGTATATATGAGGGAAGTTCTTGTTTATAGTCAGGACTGGTCTTTAATGACAGTAGGACTGAGCCTGCCTACAGGTGCACTGTAGAGACCATGAAGCAGGAAGGGTCCGGGACATGATGATTGATAAACATTTCAGTGGCTTTGCCTTCTACCCAGAATCACCTATTGTATTGATTATCAAAGTGTGGTCCCAGGGCTGGGAAGGTGGCTCAGTGGTAGAGCACTTGCCTTGCATGCATGAGGCCCTGGGTTCGATTCCTCAGCACCACATAAGCAAAAAGAAAAAAGCCACAAGTGGCGCTGTGGCTCAGGTGGTAGAGCGCTAGCCTTGAGCTGAAGAGCTGAGGGACAGCGCCCAGGCCCAGAGTTCAGGCCCCACGCCCCGACCCCCCCCAAAAAGTGTGGTCCCAAGATGTTCAGTGTTAGCATCAGCTGGGATCAGTTACACATGCAAATCATCTAGGCATAATGTATTAGAAACTGGGATGGGACCCAGCAGTCTGAGCTGTAGTGTGCCCTTCAGGGGACTCTGAGGTCCACTTGGGTTTGAGAATGACTGATGCCCATTGTGTGCCTTCACATTACCATCATTTCATCTGTCTCAGAATTCTTACATGCTCCTAGCTCTGAGTTTTAGTGGTTTTGTAGCTCTTATCTTTTTTGGTCCTCTCTGGTAACCCTGGCTTTAGTGGCTCTCCAGAGCGACAGGATTATACTCAAGTTCCTTGCCTAATGCCAAGTAATAGAGCCAGTTTAGAGTAAAAACCTAAGGTCCCACCTTCTTCACCTATGCAAAACCAAGACCTGAAGATGGCATATGGCATATAGTAAGGCATAAGATTAATATTCAGTTCCCACCTCTGAACTAGCCTTCTATTTCTGCAAACATCCACCTCTTTACCGGAAAAACTAGAGATAATACCATCAACCTCATAGGGTTGTAGTAAAGATTCAAAGAGAGAATGCACACAGTGTACTGGTGCTTAACAACTGTAACAGCCTAGCAGCTGCTATTTGATTGCTCTCTTCACTTGTCAGTTGTCGTGGCATTGTGTAGTAATCATATCGTAACTTTGTAGGGGCAGGCTTTTCTCATCTGCTTTATCACAGAAAATATTTGGGCTTCTGCTTTGGAGAAGGCAGATCTCACACACACACACATACACTCACATACACACACTCACACTGCTGAGGACCAATGTGGGAGTGGAGAAGTGCTGCAGAAGAGCTGTTCAAAGTGTGAGCTCTAAGGCCAGAGTGTGTGTGATTTGAATCTGGATTTAACTTCTTACTAGCTCTATGATTCTACATAATGGCTTACCACTGTGAGTCTAGTTTTCCCATTTGTAAAATGGAGATATTCTGGTACCTAACTTAGTGGACAGATTCAATGAATTAATATGTGTAGAATGCTTGGAATACAGCCTGATGCCTTCTATGAATTTATACAAGAAGGAAATTATGTAGGTGTAGAGAAACTTCTAAAAACAGTTCCTAGTATACACAGTATGTAGTATTTAGGGACCATTCTGAATAAGCTTCTAAATAAATCTTGTGTATTTTGGCATTGTATACATCTGACTTTCTTTTTATGGTTGCTCAAATGTGCTGCTTTTTACTGTGTATGTGTGTGTTTGGCTTGAACTCACTAGGCTCTGCCTCAGTTATTTTTTGCTCAAGGCTAGCATTCTGCCACTTGAGCCTTAGTTCCATTTACAGCTTTTTAGTGGTTAACTGGAGATAAGATTCTCATGAACGTTCTTGCCTGGCTTGGCTTCAAACTGGGGTCCTTAGACCTCAACTTCCTGAGAAGCTAGGATCATAGTTGCAAGCCACTCCTGCCCAGCAAGTGCCCGTTTGTTTGTTTGTTTTTAATAAAAGAAATCTAAAACCTAGCAAAGAGATAATACATATCTATCAGTAGTCACTCAGCTTAATTCTTGGACTGGATGTAAGACAGGTGAAGAAGAGGAGATAGATATTCCCTGCCTTTTGAGGAACCCACAGTTGAGCTAGGCAGAGGAGATTCACAGCATGAAACATTACACAAGAATACAAGGGAGTATTATGTGCTAAGTGGTATGCAGAGATGACAAGTGCTGTAAGAATTCAGACGAGGTGAGGGTGAGGCTAGAAAGAAGAGAAGCTTTTTAGAGGTGATGTTTTGAGCTGGGCTTTTAAATGTTCAGCATGGTGATGATCTGGCTGGGCAGAGAGAAGGGAGAGGGACTTATCACATTCTAAAAGGACTTGATTAAAGGCTCTTTTAAGTAGTTGGCACCCTTGGGGTATATAATACTGCACTCATTTTACAAAGCTGTTTTTATACACCACCATTTCAAATCCTATTGGGCCGGGAGAGGAAGATCTTCTTTCATTGTACCACTATGTGCTTGTATCTCCTTGTTTTAATTTCTTTCAATTTTTTAAGCCTCTTTCCTCATCTGTAAAGTAAGAGACCTATGCCCAATGAACTCTCAGATCCTTTTCTAGTCTGAATACAGCTATCTTTGTAGCTAAGGTTTAGTGAGTACTTACTAAATAACATCACAGTCCTGATTATATGGATGCTCTGAATGCTCTCATCTCACCCTCTTTAGAGGTGAGGAAACCGGAGTGTGTTCAAGTTTTGTCATGAAGGGAGTCATGTACACATCACCTAGTTCCACAGGGTACAGATATACTGTGGCTTTCTGTGTGACTGATCTTTAAAAGTGAAGACAGAGCAGAGTGCAAGCAGTCCCCAGAAATCTCATTATGCCACCTGCCAGGCCAATCGGAGATGTTTTGTATGCACTCTGTGTGGTTAAGTTTCTAGCAAGGGTGGAGTCTGCCTAGGTCAGCACATTAGAATTAGACTCAAACAGAGAGTACACCATGAGCAAGAAGGAACCCTGACCCAACCTTGCGTGACATATTCTTTATAGATTAACCCGAGATGGTTTACGATGGCACCTCATCTTTTAAAGTGGTAAGAAACATACTAAAAGACCTCTCGTCCCAGGGAACATACTAGGAAATGGGCTATGCTTATGGAGGGCCAGCATCTGCATACCGAAGGCCTTAGAAACAGCTTTGCCTATGAGAAATAGTAACATTAGCCAAAAGCCTTTTCTTTCTGAAGACAGGCTTGGTGCAGCTGAGCCAACTCTGCTAAATTACCTAAAAGAAGGAGGAAGTGAGCCAATAGGGTCATCTGGATATGTTTCTTTGTCAAGGCTACCCAACAGAGCTGGAATCAAACTCAAGCAGTGTGGCGCCAAAGCCTGTACTCTTAACCAACGAACTACAGAGTGCCAGTTCTCATAGTGTTGCTAAGAGTATTGGTGGTATTACAAGGAAAACAGGTTAACTTTTGAGTCTCAGAAATCTATATTGAGTCCTGGCATTTCCATTTAGCAGATGTGAAGCTTTAGGTAAGATACTTATTATCTCCCCGAATTTCAGTTTCCCTACCTGCAGAACAAGAAAAGAATCCCTATTTTCTAGGCTTACTCTGAGGATCAAGTGAGTGAATGTATGTAAAGTTCCTACTACTGGGCCTCACTTATAGGAAGTCCTTCATAAAGTGGCTGTATCATCCATCATTTGCCTTGGTGTTTCTGTTACTGGCCTTCCTTCTTTAAATGCTCAATTCCAAGATAATCCACAAGATGTCCCCCTCTCAATACAAAGTTCCCTAGCTCAGCTATGTGTCTATACATATGTACATCTGAAGATGTGAGTTCTTGAAAAATGACTTTCTCATCCATGCCTGTCTATGTAAAAACATATATTGAGCCATGTGCCCAGGAGGAAATCATAGCCGGTTTTGCAACCAAAAGACAGATGGCTCTTGAGGCAGTTCGAAGACGAGCCTGTCACTTTCCAGGCTGTGTGTGGGTGAAGACTACATCCCTACAGTATAGCCCAAGCATAGTGCAATAGAAGGGGTGTGATGCACTATAATTATGCCTTTTTGGAGTCCTGAGAGAACCATATAACTTTTGAGGTGTGTGTGTGTGTGTGTGTGTGTGTGTACTCATGTGTATAGCAACTGCAGGATCTTTTTCCTCTAAAATTTCCACTAGACAGGGAAGCATCCTTTCAATTCCTCCTATTCTGTGGATGCTTATTTTTGGTATATCCTTGTGGTATAGGACAAAAGTTGAGAAAGATACTCTGCTGTTTATGTGGAACGGATAATACCAGACCTAGAATAATTACATGTATTCAGGACGATGGAACAATAAGAAATCTAAGGGTGGTGGAGGCTGTCTTTGCAGCAGGAGCAATAAAGTGCTAGAACTGTTTTTTTAAATTACTTGAAAAATCCTTTCCTCCTGGTCAACACAGGGAGAAAGAAAAGAGAACAGCTGTGTCTGATTTTTTTCCCTCTCATTCAACTTATTTGCATACTGAGTAAAGTTCCTACAGCCTGGCAAATATTTTACCCATTAGTCTATTGTACATGAGTGTTTGTTTCCTAAGGATGATTTCCTTTGTTGTTTCTGAAAGGAGGACAAGAGTGCCTCAGCCACTATTCCTGTACTGCATTGCTTTGTTAAGGGAAAACAAAATGGCCTTTCTGCTGCAAACATTCCAGTATTTTAGATGTAATAGGCAAACACCATGTCCTTGTTGGAGCCGAACAGGAAGGTTTGACTTAGGACTGCTGAAAGGTCTTTCTGCCCCAGAGAAACTCAGAAATTGGGACTCACAAGAAAGGTCTTTTTTACCCTCTAACCATTCCTGTCTTCTGAATGGCCAGTGTCCTCACCTTGCCCTCAACTTGCCCCTATTGTTTCATCTAGTCTAGAGCTTTCTGAAATCACTGTATTTTTCTCAGATCTTCTCATTGCTTGATTTTCTGCTCCTTACTGACTTTCCCTGTTTTGCCCAAATTTGTCCTTGACTTCATGCTTTTCAAGCTCAACTCCTGCAAGTCCTTGATGTACAAGTTTGTATGGCACTGAGTAGCTACAGTCTTTTTCTGCCTTTTTGCTTTTTCTTGGTTCAAACAAACCTTAATATATTCTAGGGGAGAATACAATATTCTCTCAAAAATTTCAGATTAAATAACAGCTGGCAGTCAACTACTTACTTATGTACCCATGTGCAAAGTGCTTGCAATGCAAAGATGTAGAGAGTTATTGTAAAGTTATTGTGGTTACTGTGAGTTATTTTGTCCCCATCTTATGGATTGGAAAATGAGGCATGGGGAGATAAAATGACTTGCTTGTGGTCAAAGAGCTAAGTTTGTGGCAGTCTATAATCTTCAATACTATTCCTTATGCAGGAGACTGAGCTGTTCACTACAGACCTGGGGACTTCCCTCTGCCATAGGTAAAATGTAGCTATGCTATCTAGTAAAGTTAAAATTTGATCTTTTAATGAAGTAACTTGATAATTCTGATATTGGGTTTGGGCACCAGTGATGGGTCATTGTAGGAAGTAACTTGAAATAAAGGTACTTCTTTGTGTCCTCACATTAGACCAGAGTTTATTTCTATGAGCTCTTTTGAGGTTGTGGGTTTTTGTGTCAGAAAATTAGTAGAGGGCTGGATACATAGTGGTTTCATCGTTCTTTTTCCTTGGGCTCACATCACATGGAAAATGTTTCTCTTTTTTTTGTTGGCACTGATAGGGAATTTTCTTCTACTGCTGCTCAGTGCTATAGTCCTGTTGAGAAGGAATCAGAGGGGCTATCACAGCCAGCAGTGACCACTAGGATTGCAGCCCTGTAGCAGGCAGTACCTGTTTCTCTTGCAGTTCAGCAGCAGACACATGCCTGCCAGTGTTATACCTCCGCTGCCAGCACTGCCACTGTAGCCCTTTTGGGTTCAGAAGTGTGACTACTAAAATGCAAGACAATGGACTTCTCATAAAGAGAAGTATCTCAGTGAAGTTTTCTGATGTGTTCTCTCAGTCTGCTCTTCAGTGCATTGCCTAATCTCTCTGCTACTCTGTCTCTATGTTTAGGCTATGCTCTGATTGGATGCATCTATGCAATTAAGGTGAAGGATGACCAGCCAATCAGAGAAAAGTTGCTGAGTCACTGTTGGTCTCAGGGAACTGAAATTGTAGTTTTCAATTAGGTCAGTTGATATTCTGGCCCTCTCAATTAGATTATGAGGAGCTAGGAAGGAGGGAGGCTGGGTTCTATTCTCAACCACTAGGATTTAAAGACAGTCTTGCATTTATCATAGTCTGGTCACAGCTCACCAAGCCAGCAATGCCTTCTCCTGGAAAATGTTCTCCAGGTGCTCTGAATCCTAACTAATCTATGGAGGTTTTTAACTAAATTTACCCTTTCAGTACTGAATTCAGAGCCTCTCTCTTCTGAGGCAGGAACTTCATTATTTGAGCCATATAGTCACTCCTTTTTTTGCTTTTAATCATTTTTCAGATAGGATCTTACTTTTTCCTGGGGTTATCCTTGAACCTCAATCTCCCTGATCTTTGATTTCTGCATAGCTTGGGTTACAGGTGTGAGCCACCATGTCCACCAGTATGTAGGTTCTTATTGTTATCAACACTGAGATACCCCTCTGAGCTCATAGGGTGTGCAAAGCAAGCAGGAGGCCTGATTTGACTTTTAGGCTTTAAATTGCTATCCTCAAGTTTAGACCATTGATAGAATGAAGTGTGGGAATATGAGTAAGCAGTGTTAGCAGCACCTAGTACCTTCTTAGAAATGCACAACCTCAGGCTTCATTGCAGACTTATCCCAAAGGCATTTGGAGTTTAATAAAAATTTGGATTTTAACCCCTCTGTATGGTATTTTCACAATAAAAATAAATAAAAATTTGGATTTTCATAAAATCCATATTTAATCTTAAAATTTGAGAAGTATCAATTCAGAAAACCAGTGCTAGCTTCTCTCTTGGGGGAATTGGAAAGAGGAGAACAGATGCTAACATTACTTACCAGCTTTCTCTTCTGAATATCACCTATTGCTATCTCAACATTGAATGCCTGACTGGATTTCATCTCTTGCCCTTACTTGGATGGGGTAGCACTTAATAACTCTGAGTTACAGCCAGCTTTACACCAGTCATTCTAATCCACAGATCATTAGCACTTGACCTCAGAATGAATAATTTAATATTTTTGGCAGATGTATTTTCCAAGTTTTAGTTTACTTCTTTTAATGTGAAAGTTCCTACTTGCTGACTTGAGCACCAGCTGAATATGAGAAAAGAGGTAGCTTTGGGGCATTATTGGAAACAAGGACAAAACAGCCTGGATTTAAAATTTTGCTGTGGCTGTGGCTAATTCCTGTAGCATATGCAAATTCAGCAATACAGTGTGTGCATCAGTATTGTGGAACATCTCCACAAAATTGGCAGATTGTTTTCTTCTTTAGAATTTTACACTGTTTTTATTTATTTTATTTTTAATTTTTATTATACTTTATTTTGTTGTGAAGGTGTTGTACAGAGGGGTTACAGTTACATAAGTAAGGTAATGAATACATTTCTTGTCAAGCATTGTTGCACACTCCTTTGTTTTTCTCCCACTATCCCTCCCCACCCTAGCTCCTCCACTCCCTGAAGTTGTAAAGTTCATTTCAAATTGTGTCTTGTATCATTGTTGCATTGGGTCACCCTTTGTCTTTGTTTCACCATTTTGTTATCCCCCTTCCCTTCCCCAAATCAGATAAACATATATGCAAGACACAGGGTACTGGAATAAAAAACAGTGATTACCGGGGATAAACCAAAGGGAAAGAGAAAAAAAATAAGAAGAACTTGATACAATACATTGATAACAACAAGGCCAACAACAAAAAAGATCCATTGTTTCCACATCTTGGAGTTAATTTTGATTAGCATAATTTTATTTGGTCATATGTACATAGCTATTGAGCTATTGTTATCCTCTGCTAGGACTATACTAGACATATACTAATTACTAGAAATGAGAGAAACCATGGAGCCTATGTTTCTTTGGGTCTGGCTTGCTTCACTTAATATGATTTTTTCCAAGTCTTTCCATTTCCTTATGAAAGGGCGATGTCAGTCTTTCTGATGGAAGCATAGAATTCCATTGTATGTATATATTAATACATATTTTATTATTATAAATAATATATTAATAACATTAAAAACTCAGAATTAGAATTGTGGCTCAAGAGCACTAGCCTTGAGCCTAGATCCTGAGTTGAAGCCCCAAAACTAGGACATAAAAAAGGATTATGAGAAATAGGCAATCATGAAAATGTTCTGTGGTTCTGTCATAAAATTTGTACGGGGTAGGTACTATTGCTGTATTCACAGATAAGGAAACTGGAATCTTAGTAACTTGCTCATTACCATACAACTAGTATGTTTAGAGTTGGTGTTTTGGCTGACATTCTAGTGTATAAGTTTTAATTTTTGGTGGCTTTCTTTTTATTTTATTAAAAATTTTAATGTATGTAATTGTGAGGTACATAGTGAGGATGAGGATATGCTATATATTTATACAGTATATAATTAATATTAAGAATATATATGATATAAATATATTAAAATATATTGCCACATTTTCTTGATCCATTTGTCTGTTTAGGGGCATATAGGTTGGTTTCATATCTTAGCTATAGTAAATAATGCTGCAATGAGCACAGTTGTGCCCATATCTTTAGTGTGGCCTTGCTTGTGATCATTTGGGTAAATGCCCAGGAGTGAGATTGCTTGATCACAGGGGATTTCTATGTTTAGTCTTTTGAGGAATGTCCATATTGCTTTCCAGAATGGTTGAACCATCTTACATTCCCACCAACAGTGTAGCATTCCCTTTTGGCCACATCCCTGCCAAATCAAAGAAAGGCTGGATAAATGGGATCACATTAAGTTGTAGAGCCTCTGCATGGCAAAGGACATAGCTAGCAAGACCAATAGAAAGCCCACATATTGGGAGAAGATCCTCACTAGCTATAGAACAGATAAGGGACTCATCTAAAATACATACCTAGAGCTCAAAAATTTTAAACCCACAACAACAAATCCTCAAAGAAACAACCACCCGCATTAATAAGGGGGCTAAAGAATTAAAAAGAGACTTCACTGGAGAGGAAATAAGAATGGCTAATAGACACATGAAGAAATGTTCAGCATGGCTGGCCATAAAAGATAGGCAAATCAAAACAACATTGAGAGTACACCTCACCCCAGGTAGAATGGCCATTATAAAGAAAACAAATAATAGCATTGTTTTAAATATCACATTAGTTTTTGTTTTGGATGCTTCTTATTGTATTTTTCCTGGACTAGTATTAAAATGAGTTTGTATTTCATGAGCACTAATCTGAGAATGTAGGGGACACACAGGCACAGGCAGAAGTATGGGGGCAAGTTTTCTGACATTAAAAATTTCCTGTACATAATCCTTGAGATGTGGTACAATGGCTTGGAGGTGAGAGTGTATAGATAATTAGGATGTGAGGTTTACTTCCTTGGGTTCTTTATGATCTTATTTTCTCCCAGGTTTCTAGCCCTCTTGTCAGTAATTATTAGTGATTCCTGCCTAGGCTTGTGAGGAGCCCAGTATTAGGGAAGCTGAAGACAGATTCCTGCTTTTTTTTTTTCTTTCCAAGTCTTGTGGTCGTTAAAGTTTGATTTCCACTAATGCATGAATGTCACCACCCTGCTGAAAATGTAAGTCTTTTCTGTGTGTGTTTTGATTACCTTGTCAGAGGCCAGGAAAAGAGAGGTTGAACAGCAGTGCTGTCCCTACACTGTTATTTCTGCTTCTATTACTTGTCACATCTGTCAGTTTCAGGAACATTCGTGTCTATGGAACTATTATTTTTAGTACTTTAATTATTTTAGGTATCAAAGGACACAATTAGTATATCGTGTTGGTCACATTGATGGGCTGCAAAAATGATAGGTAGCTTTGTGAGATATTTGGGATTGTGGAGTAGATTCTCAAAGCATTTGGGCACATAGGAGATAAAATGAGAAAATACTCTGGGCTTTTCTATTTGGTGTGTGTGTGTGTGTGTGTGTGTGTGTGTATGTGTGTGTGTGTGTGTTATACTGAGGTTTGAACTCAAGACTTTACACTTGGTAGAGTGGTATTTTTCTGTGGAGTCATGCCTCTAGTCCTGTTTTTTAGCATTTATTTTTGCATAGGGTCTGGCTCATACCTAGGTCTGGCCTGGACTGCAATCTACCTACTTTAGAGTTCCCATAGTTGCTGGGATGACAGGAGTGCACCATCTTGTCCAGCTTCTTTCAAGGTGGAATCTCTCAGGTATTTTTTGTGCCATTCTTAGAGCTTGAACTCAGAGTCTGGGGGGGGGGTGTCCCTGAGCTCTTTTGCTCAAGGCTAGTACTCTTCTATTTTGAACCACAGATCCACTTCTGATTTTTCAGTGATTAATTGGAGAATAAGAGTCAAATGGACCTCTCTGCCTGGTTTGGCTTTGAACTGTGAAGGGCAGATCTCAGCCTTCTGAGTAGCTAGGATTACAAGCATTCTCAGACTTTACTGCTTAGGCTTGTCTGGCACCTTGGTCCTTCCAATCTCAGCCTCCCACATAACTTTAGAGAACAGTTGTACACCATTCCCTTAGCTATGAATTGAAAAGGGGTCTCACAACACTTCTGTCCAGGATGGCCTTGAACCGCAATCCTCCCATTCTCAATAGCCAGAATTACAGGTGTGAGTCCCTAGTGCCTGGCCCAGTGGGTTGTTAAATCCTGGTCTCTAGCTAACATCTAATGTTTGACTTGACTCTCAAAATTTCTATATAACTTTTTCATGATTGCCTATTCCTCATAGTCCTTTTATTTGTCCTGCTTCTGAGGCTTGAACTCAGGATCTGGGCTCAAGGCTAGTGCTCTTGAACCACAGCTCTACTTCTGACTTTTTAATGGCTAATTGGGGATAAGACTCTCATGGACTTTCCTATCCTGGCTGGTTTTGAACTGTGATCTTCCAATCTCAGACTTCTGAGTAGCTGGGATTACAAGCATGAGCCACCAACACCAAGCATCACTATAGTCTTTTTGTCTTTTTATCATTCAGCCCAGCTCTTCCTTGACAGCATCTTGTGCACTAAGCTGATCTCCCAGATCCGTAGGAAAAACAATGGTAGCTAACTTATAGTGAGTGTTCTCTGTGTCAGGTACCTTTCAAATACTCTCATGTGGTTCTGTCACAAAACTTGTACGGGTTAGGTATTGTTGCTGTCTTCACAGATAAGGAAACTGGAATCTTGGTAACTTGCTCAATACCATACAAGTAGTATGTTTTAGAGTTGGTATTTTGGCTGACATTCTAGTGTATGTTTTAATTATTTTTAGTTTTTGGTGACTTTATTTTATTTTATTAAAAAATTTAATGTATGTAATTGTGAAGTACATAGTGAGGCTATGCAATATATGTATACAAGTGGAATGACTATGTCAATATACATATTCATCACCTTAGATACTGTTCTGTATTTAAATACTTATTGTTTATTCCTTTTATTTTTTTTTTGGGTCCGGTCGTGGGGCCTGAACTCTGGGCCTGGGCACTGTCCCTCAGCTCTTCAGCTCAAGGCTGGCGCTCTACCACTTGAGCCACAGCACCACTTCCAGCTTTTTTCTTTTTCTTTTGCTTATGTGGTGCTGAGGAATCGAACCCAGGGCCTCATGCATGCACGGCAAGCACTGTACCACTGAGCCATCTTCCCAGCTCCTTACTCCTCTTTTTATAGTAGTCTTTTATCTTGTTGACCAACAGCCACTATTATACACTCTGCTTCTGAGTTTGTTTTAAGATTCCACATATAAGTGAGAATGTGTGTTTTTTTGTCTTTCTACAAACACATGTATTCTTTTTTTGTAAGAAACAATATATTTTATTTTTCTGATACCACAGCTCTGGCAAGTGGTTTTGTACCAAATTTAATGGAGGTTACACAGAACGTTTTCTGCATGGAAGAGAGAAGAAATGGAAGATGGGACCACAAAACTTAAAAAACAAAACCCAAACAAAAATGTCCTGGATAGCTTTTAGCATCTGCTCCACTCCCTACATTAAGAAAATTCACTTGGGAATTCTCCTAAGAACAGAAAACAAGGTGAGCAATGAAGAGAATAATAGGGAAGAGAGAGGATAAGGGAAAAAGAACAGAGGTGACCCCCCCCATCTCCCTGCTGGGGCCATGACACTGCATTTTCCCCAAAGAATATGGAGTACTGCCCAAGGGGAGAGGAGAGGAGGTCGCCATTGGGGGTGGTAAGGGGAGGGAACACACCTAACCCAGGAGACTGTACAGAGAGGGGAGAAAAACATGATGATTGGTTTGTATATTGTAGACTGTGCTGAAGAAAGCACTAGAAATGGAAAAAAAGCAAACTAACACCACCACCAACAAATAGCTTAAGCATCATTATTTTTAAAAAGAAAAAAACTTCTTCCCTCACCCACCCCTCCCTGCTGAACTTAGTTCCTTTTTTGTGCTTTTCATTAATACTGTGCTTTGACGTCCTAGTTTTCTTTTTTTCTCCTATATACTGGAGTTGAAAAATAGTATAAAGGCCTGAAGATGGACTGTCCACCTAAATAGCCCAGCTTTCCTGTTCTCTTCTTGTCCCAAAAACTAAAGTCTTTGCCTCTAAAATCTCTTTTACGGTATAGTACAATACACACATCAGAAACAAAACAAAAAGCCCAAAATACAAACAAACAAACCCAAACCTCAAAACTAATGAACAATAAAAGCAGAAAGGAATCCTGGGAGAAGCCAGTCCAAAGGACATAGATACACAGCGTGGGGCAGCTCCTGACCCACGGCAGTTCTCAAAGTGCAGCTACAGATTTCCAAAGCAGGTGCCATCATGGGATACCCAAGTTCACAAAAATAAAATTTTTAAAAATAAATCTTAACCGCCCCCAAAACAGCTGTTGATTAAATGACTCACTTTGTTTCTCTGGTAAATCCATACATTCTCGACATGCCCCTGTCTCCCAAAGCTGCCTCCCACTCAGGTCTGTCTCCTCTCCTCCTATTGCTGACCACCAGCCGATCCTGCTGCAGCCCCTCTGGAGCCGAGGGCCTGGAATCTTTTTTGGACAAGCATCGCCACGTTCAACCTTAACAGCTTAGAATATCATATTTCCTGGGTTCCCGGGGCCTTGGCTGAACCCACCCATGCCCACATCGACACCCTGCCCAAAGGCCTCATTGGGGTGTGTGTGGGGGATCATGTTGCTCTGTTGGGGTGCCATCATGCCCTGCATGCACATCATCATACTTGGAGAGCCCACGGGCCCCCGGTGGGTGTAGAACTCAGAGGTGCCCCTATACTTACATGCCCACGGCGGTGGCCGAGTTGCTCATCAGAGCAAGCTGGCCCCGTATCAAGGACTGGGCTGGTGACAACATGCGGTGGTGAGGGCCCATCATGCCTTGCTGGAGAAAGGCCCGGGGGCCTCATGGGGTTGTGGCCAGGCAAAGAGGGTGATATGCCCAGAGGGATGTCTGGAGTGCCCACCAGCCCCGGCCCACCCATGCCAGGCAATGCCAGTCCCAACCTGGGGGCCTGGTCGCCCATCATCCCCTGCATGTTCGGAAACCCGGGCCAGGCCCCCTGGAGGCTGCTTCGAGCTGGGGACTTCCCCTCAAGGGAAGTACTACGGAGTCTGGCCGGGTTTCTAGGAGGGAATGATCCTCGACAGGTTGAACTAGGGGATGCTATTGGCTCTGGGCAGATGACGTCCTGCAGGTCTGGGTCTGTAATCACTGAAGGCATGCTGTTCCCTAGCATGGCCAAGGAGTCAGACCCCCAGGGCTTCCAGGCTTGCAAAGTGCTGTGTCTACGGAACTTTGGGCTAGGTTGCTGAGGGCATTGCTGAAGCCCATCCCTCCAGGGAAGCTGCCCCCACTGGGGCCCATTGTGGGGAAACAGTACTTGCTGGGGGGAGGGGGGAAAGCACTGGACTGGAGGGAAGCCCTGGGGGAAGCCCATATGTGCGTGAGGTTCCATGGGACCAGTGCCCCAGGATGGCATCGTGGGGAATGAAGCCAGGCCCCATGGGGACCCCTTTGAGGAGGTATGCTTGGGTCCCATGGCCTTAGGAAAGGGCATCTGATTGGAGTGAGAAAGTGGCTGGGTCATTCCCATTGGAGTTAGGGTTGGCATCGGAACCCTGGGGGTTTGGACCTGAAACTCCAGGATACTGTGTATTAATGCCCATTTACTGGCCTATTATTCTTGACGGGCAGGTTGGGAGGGCTAGCAGGAGAGGAGTCTTCAGAACTGGCCAAGGTTTTGATGGCATTGTGGTGTAACAGGGTGGGGCTGGGCATTGCAAACTTGGACATTCGAGACATCATGATGGAGAGCGGGTGGGCTCAGGAGGCATGCTGGAGGGAAGACTTCCAGAAATATTCACAGAGGCAGGCTGGCTGGTGGTGGGAGGAGGTGGGGGAGGGACATTCCACTCCACACTGCCCAACATGACTGGTGAGGTCATGGTGAAACGTGCCTAGTGGTTTGGAGGGATCTCAGGACTCTGGAGTGCAGGCTTGGGGGAGGAGGTGTATCCAGGTGGCAAGGCAGGAAGCTATGGAGACTTCAGCAGCATCAGACCCCAAGACTTAAGGGTTGCAGCAGCAGCTGGGCCTGCCAGCATGTCCGCCAGCTGTGAGAGAGTCTGAGGAAATTTGAGCCCAGCATTGGGACTGGACTTGGTGCATGGTGGGTGATTTCAGAGGATTCATGCCTGGGGAATGCACCTGGCTTCCAGCCACAGGTATATCTAAAGGCTTTCCACCCAGGCCCTGCTGGTCAGGCAGGGCGTGGTTGATGCTATTGAGGTTGCTGGAAGGGTTGAGAAGTAGTGGTGGCACATGGTTGAGCCCACTGTAAGTGCTTTGGTCAGGCCCAAAGGGTTCTTGGAGGTTTCACAAGCTACTTGCTGCCTGGCTCCTGAGACAGGGGAAGGAAGGGCCGGGGGCCCATGAGGTGGTACTCAGGCTGTGGATGCTCTCTGAACGACAGAGGCGCAATCTTCTGCTGGCCAGGCAGCATGTCTGAGCTTCCTGGCTGCAACTTCATCCTGTCCTCAGGGCCTGCCCCAGCCTCTCTCATCTTCTGAGGTATCATCTTAGAGCTGGACACCATGCTGACATTGAGACAGACACCCCCCTTCAGCCCACCAGGAACCAGCTCAAACTCCAGCTCCTGCTCAGGGCTGTGCTGTGGAGGCATTCCCTTGGGAAATTCCCACCCCCAGAAGTGGCTCAGCAGCCCCTCCACTGGAATCCGAGGGAACATGGGATTATTCCCAGGCTCCAGGTAGCGCTGGGAGCCATCCACCATCCTGTTCACCTCCAGGCTAGGCCGAATGTCTTCCATGCTCATTCCTGTGGTGTGTGTGTGTGTGGGGGGGGAGGCCCAGCTGTTTCTCTGCCAGCTGCTGCTGAATCATCTCTTCTGACAACCCCTGGGGGTTTGGGAAGCGCTCCCCTTGGCCAGGACCACTGAAGACAACTTGGCCAGGAGGAAAGTTTCGACCATCTGGGATTTTGGGCACATGGTTCCGGCCAACTGACTTCAGAAAGCCCTGGCCAAGGTTCTGCGCTGGGGACACTGGGCCCCTCCATGTTGGAAGTCATCATCCCTGCGAAAGCAGGGAGATGCATCTGGCCGCCTAGCATGCTTGGACGGGTCCCACAGACGCAGAGAGTGTGAAATGTGGATGCCTTTGGGTAGCTCCGGGGGCCCAGCCTTCCCCTGGAGCCATCTGGTAGTGCTGGGAGGCCCTCGGACCACGCCCCGTGGCCAGGTATTGGTGAGCCATCATGTCCTGCAGGGGGCAATGCTGCACCACCACTTGCTCCTGCTTCTGCCTTTTCTCCTAGTAGACCTCCTGCTGCAGCTTCAGCCACGCGATATGCTCTGCAGTCATGAGGTCCAGGTGGTCGAGGCCGACGGGCCCTGAGTTCAAAGAAGGTGAATCCATTTTGTTGGGAGAAAAGGGGACATCTCTTTGCCCTTGAGGACCAAATAGAGCTCCCACGCCGGTGCGGGACCCAGGCCCCTTACTTAGACTTTGTGATTGGGACATCATGGCCTGGATTAGCCTTTCTGTTTTTTTTTCAGGGTCCATCTAATACCCCAGGGGTTCAGCGGGCTTCCCCTAGTTTGACCTCCTGTGAATTCTGTATCCTCAGGGAATAGCATGCGCTGGATGTCTCTGAGAGTTTGTTAGGAGCACTCAAGGTATTCCAACTGCTCCTGAGAGGTTATCTCCCAGTGTGGGGGGCCCACTCCTGGACACTGGTGGAGATGGGGGGGCTTCTGATCTGCTGAAGAGCTGCTGCTCCCCAGGGAGAGAGGGCTTGTTGGGCGTCGACTTTGGTGCAATACTGTCCAGTTGCAGAATAGTGGTGCCTGGAGGGCTGCCCACTGGAGGAATTAGTTTATTGTCTACCCCAGGAGTCTCCTGGTCCAGGGAACGGGGGGGGGGGAGCGGGGGGAAATTGGGGGTGTGTGTGGTGGACTTGGGTGCTGGTTCTGGAATTGGTGGAGTTGGCTACAGTCTGTGTTCTGGGCAGAATTCTGGTCCTGGTTGGCCGGGGGCTGCTGTGCAAGAGTTTTTGGATCGTTCTTCAGGGCAGGTATCTGTGTGTTCAGAGGGGCTGTGCTTCTGTCTGTCTTGCTGTTGGAGATGTTCTGAATGTGGAAAGAGACGATCATTTCAACTTGGCCTTTCAATACAGCTTTGGCAGCTTTATTGGTCAACTCAGTAGAAAACACATACACCACTTTGGCTGGAGTCTTCTGCGCAAGAGTGGGCTCGGGGGTAGTAATCTGGCCGTGAGAGGGGGTGAAAGACTTGGGGGCCGCCACAGTGGATGGGATCATAGAGAGTAGTGTGTGTGAATCCTGGGATTTGACATGGTCGCCAGAATTACATTCTTTTATGTCAGAGTCATCGTTTGGAGACCCAGGATCTCTCTGATCAAAGGAGTCAGTGGAAATACTTCGCTCATTTTCCCCCTTGCCCTTGGCACCATTTCCAGCCCCATTTTTCAGCCCCAAGCTCCCATCTGGGCCAGGAAGTGCTTTAGGAGTATGGCCCCACTCTTGGAGTCACAGAGACATGGTTGGGATTGGCTGGTATAGCCCCCGGGTTGATCCTGATTGGAGAATTTAGAATCCACCTGGGGGTTTCCAGATGGGGTGAACCATCACATCCTGCTTTGACTTGGGGCTACTGTGTGTGTTTTGCGATGGAGAGTTCCTCACTTTAAGGTTACTGGAATGTATTGTTTGAAATCCTGAGCTTGCAATCACACACAGGGACAGCTCCCCGAGTTCCTCTGGGCTGCAACTAAAGAAGCTGCTGGGGGTGGGAGCAGGGGCCCACTGTCTCCTTGGTGTGTCCCTTAGCGATGGACACCGGTGTGCCTTTTTCCTCTTTGTTTTTCTCCCCTTTGGAAGTGAGTCCTTTCCTCTAGCAGCTCCCGCATTCTCTGGGTGTGTGCCTCCTACTGCAAAAGGAAAATCTCGCATCTCCAGGGCATACCAAACCCCAAGGGTCATGATACTGCTATGTTCATCCTGGAGGAGAGTCATCCAGGAGCCCTGTTCCCAAAGGTGACCATCACTTTCAAGATGTCCAATTTGCTCTATCTTCTACATGAGGATACAAATGAGCTTTCTAAGAACGACCCCAGCTATATAGAAGGGATTGTTTAGGTCAAAGTGGAGTGACACCAGCTAGTTTCACATTTAGGCCGAGGCATGGTGGGGGAGAGCTGGGCATAGGGCCGTGATGGGGTGGGGGGAGCTTCGGTCAGGTGGATCTCAGCCCCAGGATTCAAGGATCCGGGCCAGTAGCACCGGCAGTGGCGACGCCTTGTCTCTCTCCCAGCCCCTGGCCGCGGCAGCACACATAGGCTCCACTGTCCCCCTGATGGCACCCCCCCTCCTTGCCGGCTCCCCACACACATGTATTCTTTCTTTTATTTTAAATATAGATTTTTATTGTAAAGATACTGTACAGAGGCGTTACAGTTACCCACATATGTATTCTTAAGGACTGTGTTATACTGCACACAACTCAGCTAACAGTTGCTAATATTTATTGAATATCTATCTTTTGCTCAAGCACTATTCTAAGCCCTTCATGTGTGTTAACTCACTTAATCCTCTTAACAATTCTATAAAGTAGGTTTTATTATTATCTCTGATTTTCAGTTAAAAAGAGATTGTCTCACAGAGATGCTAATAATTTACCTGAGTCAAGTCATCCAACAGTGACAGGCAGAAGAAATCTTGGGACATGAAGCATTTTTGCACCACATGCTGACCCACTCTCTTATTGCCTTCTAGATTTGCTCTGGGCAAGCAAAAGGTGTCAAAGAGTGAAGTATTTCCCTTTGTGGAGACACTGAGAAGGAACAGGTATTCATTTTTCATTGATTGTTACCATTTGGGAATGTGAGCAATACTGTCAGAGCCACCAGTTTGTAAGAGAAGCCCCAAAATAGGGGTTTTTATATAAAATTTTCTTATTTTAAGTATTGGCATCAAATTCCCACTTAAAAAGATCGATTTCTGGGGCTGGGAAGGATGCTCAGTGGTAGAGCGCTTGCCTTGCATGCATGAGGCCCTGGGTTTGATTCCTCAGCACCACATAAGCAAGAAAGAAAAAAGCCGGAAGTGGCGCTGTGGCTCAAGTGGTAGAGTGCTAGTCTTGAGCTGAAAAGCTGAGGGACAACGCCCAGGCCCAGAGTTCAGGCCCCAGGACTGGACACCCCCTCAAAAAAAAAGATCTATTTCTTGGATTTCATTTTGCTTAGCAATATCTTATATGGTGATATGTACATAGCTATTGAGCTATTCTGCTCATCTGCTAAAATTATTCTAAATGTATACTAATTATTGCAAATAAAGGAAACCATGGGACCTGTGTTTCTTTGGGTCTGGCTTACTTCACTTAATTTGATTTTTTCCAAGTCTTTCCATTTCCTTACCTATGGAGCAGTGCGATTGTTTCTGATAGAAGCATAGAATTCCATTATATATATATATATATATATATTATATACCATATTTTCTTGATCCATTCATCTACTGAGGGGCATCTGGGTTGGTTCCATAACTTAGCTATGGTGAATAATACTGCCATAAACATAGTTGTGCTGGTAGCTTTAGTATGGCCTTGTTTGTGATCATTTGGGTAAATGCCCAGAAGTAGGATTGCTGGGTCATATGGGAGCCCTATGTATACTCTTTTGAGGAACCTCCATACTGCTTTCCAGAGTTGTTAAACAAGTTTATACTCCCACAAACAGTGTAGTAGTGTTCCCTTTTGACCACATCCCCGCCAACATCTGTTGTTATTTGAGTTCGTGATTTTAGCCATTCTAACTGGAGTGTGGTGGTATCTCAGTGTGCTTTTGATTTGCATTTCTTTTATGGCTGGTGAGGTTGAGCATTTCTTCATGTGTTTATTGGTCCTTCTTATTTCATTTTCAGAGAACTCTCTGAGTCTTTGGCCCACTTATTAATGGGGCAGTTGTTTCTTTGAGGATTTGTTTTTAGGAGAGTTTATTTTTTAAGTTCTAAGTATATTTTAGATACGAGGCTCTAGGTTTTTGTTAGTTGTTGTTTTTAATGTACTATGTGATTTTTTTTATTTCCTTTGTATGTTCTTCCCCCTATGGTATATCCCCTGTTGTCAGTGTATTTGATTCTGGTTCCCTGGTATTGTATATATGTTTTTTATTTGAATTAGGGAAGGGCAGGTGAACAACAGAATGGTGAGGCAAATGACAAGGGAGAACCAATGGAACAGCGATATACCCAAGAGAATATGTTGGAAATGATCTGTAAAACTTGGGGAGTGGGGGGATAGAGTGGTGGGGGGAGGGAAAGTAGGAGAAAAATGAGGGAAGGGGTAACAAGTTTGACAAGAAATGTACTTATTACCTTACTTAATTGTCACCCCTCTATACATCACCTTGACAATAAAAAAAAAGAAAAATTCATCAATTTCAAAAAAAAGTAAAAAAATAAAGAGAATTATTCCAGCTAGGTGCCAGTGTCTCATGTCTATAATCCTTGCTACTCAAGAGGCTGAGATCTGAGGATTGTGATTCAAAGCCAGCCTAGGCAGTAAAGTCCAGGAGACTCTCAACTACAATTAGCCACCAAAAAGCTGGAAGTGGAACTGTGGCTGAAATGGTAGAGCATCAGCCTTGGGGAAAAAAGCTTAGGGACAGTGCCTAGGCCTTGAGTTCAAACCCCAGTACCAGCACAAAATTTTGTTGATAGGAAACATTACATTAAAAGTAAGGATATTTAATTCATACACTTATGGAATATTTATTGACAGATTTTTATGAATACAGTGTTAATCCCAGGTAATATTGTTTAATGTAAACAATCAAATCCCCTCTGTATAACTAATAAAAGTTAACAAAACAAAAGAAATGGACTTCTTCCCTGATTTCATGCTAACATATATACTTATATGATGGTTTGTGCATATTTTGGAGTTTAACTTCTCAATGATATTGTAAGACTGTTGGGAGAAAAATGTAGACTTTCAGAGTTTAATATATCCAGGATGCATGTTGAATTCTCTTAGAATTTCCAAATGTAAATAATTTGTATGAAGATATAAATATCCATTTATTTAATTTGACTGCAAAAAACAAAGTACATAGATAGCTATGCTGCACACACATGCAACCTATCTGTGACCCATATCTGACCCATAGACTGCTGATTTGCCATATTTGTCTCAGGGGCCATATCTTTATTTATTTCTTTTGGGCATAGTTCCTAACCCATTATCAGGTTTATTGCAGGCAGCGACCAAACACATATTGGCTGCTGCATATGTTTTTGTTCTAGCCTATACATGTTGCAGGCCTGATGCTGTCTCTTAGACAAAGTCTGTTAGACTTCTCTTGCTGTTTTTCAAAATTGGCATCCAATTCTTTCTCCTTCAAAGCACTTTCCTAAATCAGGTGGAAGGAGCTTCTAACATATTCTAAGTAGAATCTGTTTCCATATAACAGCTCTCAAATAACCAAGTGAGGGTGGAAGAATGGGCCAGCCCAGGGTTTTTTCAAGCCTAACGGTGTATTTGAATCATCTGGAGATCTTTTTAAAATGCTGATTCTATATCTCCACCATCACAAAATTCTGATTTAAATGGTCTGTAGTGGGACCCTGGGTACCAGTATTTTATACAAAAAGCCCCCTAGATATTCTAATCTACAGCAGGGTTGAAAAGTGATACAACTGATTAATAAGTGTTTGTCAGAAGGTCCCAAATATACACTTTGGGTCGTGATCAATTGCTTCTCTTTCACTAAAATCAGTCACTATTGTAAAGTAAAGAGTCAGGATGGGGGGTAATTTTATATTTATGAATTCTTTCTTGTGAACCAAGAAATTCTAATTCTTCTATAATGTCCAGGCAAATAGACAAGAAGATGAGCTAATTATATTGAAGGGATGATATAGTAGACAGCTTCTGAAATGTTTCCTAATGATTTCTACCTTCTGATATTTACATCCTTATGCAATTCCTTAATCCTTTGGAGAGAGACTAAACCTAGTGATTTCCTTCTAACAGATCACAATAAAAAGGATGGGATGTCAAGGTTCTATTACTAGGTTATAAAATGATTTCTGTTTTGCTTATATTTTTTTGCTCTGGGTCTATTTCTGGTTCACCATGATGTAACATGAAATAAGTAGCCATATTGTGAACTGATGTACAAGGAGGTCCACAAAAAATGGAAATGATGGCAGCTACTGCTCAACAGCTGCTGAGGAACAGAAGTCCTTAGTCTAGTAGCCTATAAGGAACTGAAGTCCATCAATGGATCTGTGAATGAACTTGAGTTAGATCTTTTCATAGTTGAGTCTTGAGATGACTATAGGTTAGTTTATCACTTTGATTTTAGCCTTTCAGAGACCTGAGCCAAAGGACACACCTAATCTATGCCCAAGCTTCTGAACTCAGAAACAGTGATCTGCTTGTATCTGTTGTTTTAAGCTTGTAAATTTGGGGGTGATGTAATAGTCATAGATGCTGTACAAGAGCAAGATGAGAGTTTCTGTTTATAGCAGTAAATATATGGTTCCTCAACTTTAGCATGCACTAAATCACTTTGAGTAGCTTGAGAAAAATATGGATTCCTAAACTCTGCCTTCAGATATTCTGATCCAGTATGTCTGAGACAGGGCTCAAGATCATTCCTTTTTTAAAATCACATGTTCTAAATATAGATGTTTATGGAGCCACTAGCTTGGGGGTGGAATCAGCCATTGCAGAGGCAGAGAAGATTTTGGAAGGTTAGTTATTGTCATTGTTAGGGTGTGCAGGCACAAGGGAGCAGAATTTCTGGAAGTATTATAAATTAATTAGATGACATGTTGAAGGACTACTGAACTTTGAACTAGGAGAATCCATGAAGATACGAAGAGTAGACTAGCAGTAGTATGCTAGATGTTTTGAAGGGAAAACTACTGAAGTCAAGGGTCATGTTTTTATGAAATAATACAAGTTTGGACCAGAATGCTGAAATTGGTGAGAGGGAGAAATGGAAGAACTTTCTCTTTTATTGTGCCAGTACTGTGTCTTGTGGTCTCACTCACTTTTCTTGCTCACAGCTTGTGCTATGCCACTTCAGCCATGCTTGCTGTCTGACATTTTGCTGATTAATTGACTTTTACTGTTTGGGCTGCCTTTGAACCTCCATATTCTCTGATCTCAGCCTGCTGAGTAGCTAGGATTACAGGCATGAAACATAGGCACCTGGCTTATATAAGACATTTTAAAGGGTGTTTTTACAAAGGATTGGAGAAGCTGAATTGACAGGAGATGAATTAGACATTTCAAACCTCAGTGATTAAAACCTTGGGATATAGATAGATCTGAGAACTTGGGAGAGGAGCTAGTTTGGGTGATGCATCTTTCTTAGAATAATTTATTGTTAAAATTATGTTCAATTAATAAAGTCTTTCTGTGAAGCTGAACTGGTTAGCAAATGGCACAAATTGATACAAAATTCCAATTCAGACCAATGTTCCTCTACTAGTGGTCCCAGACCAGTAACGTAAGTATCAGCTGAGAACTTGTTAGATGTGGAAATTCTGCTAAGCTATATGGTCTGGTGAACTTTCAGATCTCTATGCCCAGAGACCTTGAACTATACTTGCCTAGAGATTGAGAAAGAGCCATATTATCTTGGAAATCTCAACCTACACTGCTGCAGTTCTTCAGCATTCTCAGGTCAGACCCCATCTCCATTGATTCACAACGTATTTGTCCATCATTATATGTACATTCTTTATCCCCAGCTTTGGTTCCACAATATTTAGTCAGTCTCTCTTTTTTTTACTCTCATACCTATTGAACTGTCACATCCTGATTCTTAGTTATCTTTTTCTCTTCCCCCTCACAACCAAGACTTACCCTCTGCAACAGAGACTTTCACAGCTTAGCTGACTGTCCTCATTTGACATTAACTTCAAATAGACACTGTATCCTTCCTTTCAGATGAGTTTTGGAAGACAACTCTTTCTCTCTTCAGACCTCTACTACCCCTCTTGCTCACTGATAACCTCACCCTATATGGAACTGAGTAAATAAAATCCAGAAGATGAGAACATTCTCATCTCATCATTGCATCTATCCTAATGATACTTGAAGTTATTTTCTTTTCCTGTTTACAGTGGAGAATGGTCTGTCTTGACAGAGGATGTGCTCTTGTTGGAAGTTAATCTCTTCTAGATTCTTCCTACTCTCGCCTCTCTACACAATTATTTCCTCTCTGTCTTGCATTGTCATTGTATCTCTCTCTTCTGAATCTTTTACATAAGAAGTAACTGCATTATGAGACTTCTATCCAAAAATGAAAACAAAACCACTTCTTCCTGGACTGTCTATCCTCTTCTAGCTACTATCACATTCATCACAATCTGTACAAATTTGTCAGAAGTCTTTTTTCCTTAATCTTATTTCTTCTGGAACTTTCTCCAGTGTTGCTTCAGTCCCTTAATGACCATATTTTTTTCTGTGTAGGTGTGAGTGAGATTCAAGATTCTAGGTTACTCAATCTGTAGCTTGAGTCTGTTATGTAAGAATGTACAAGGTAATTGAGGCTCAAAGAGGCTAAGTGGTTTGCCTAAGCTCATAAAGCTAGCAAGTAGTGAAACTAGTATGGAATCCAAGTGGATCTAATTCTAAGCCTGTGCATTCAGCATTGTAATTCTTCTAATTAATTATCCCTCTTGCCTGGCATGGTGACATCCACCTGTAATTCTAGTACTAGGGAGACTAAGCTAGGAGGATAGAGAGCTCAAGATATACAGTTAATTCTTTAAACTTCCTTTCAAGGCCAGCCTTACGTACAAAGCTATACTCTTTCTCACAAAGAGAAACCGAATGGGTTGGGAAAGATGGGGAAGAATGATGTAAGAGGTAACGTTGTCAAGGTACATTGTACTCATAAACTACATGTTCAATCGAAACCCCTTTGTACTTACTGTATTTGATGTAAGTGCCCTGCATCTTGTATATACATTTCTCTAGATTGGGGAGGGGAAAGGAAAAAACAAAATGCTTAAATAGGTATACAGTTTGACCCATTGTAACAATGAGATGTACAAAACACTATGTTGAAAACAAACTTTACAACTTTGGCAAGGGGAAGGGGGTAGTTGAGGAGATGGGATGGAAGGGATAGTAGGGGGAAAACAAAGGAAGAGGAAATATGCTCAATAGGAAATGGACTCATTACCTTGTTCATGTAACTGTAACCCCTCTACAGCATTTCTACAATAAAAAAGTACAAAAAAGAAACTCCTTTGTATAACTGCTTAAAGATAATTGAGAAAAGAGAAACCAAAATTAATTATGCAACTTGTGGGTGGGGAACAGGAGGGACAACCTGGGAGAGAAAAGAGGCAACTTGACTTATGTAACTGTAACCCCTCTGTACATCACCATTATAATAACAATTTAAAAAACTTAAATAGACACCCACCTAGTGTATACTTTGTACATCTACTGTAGGGATTGTCACACTGAACTGGTATATTCCTTAACACCAAATGAGGCCAAGAACAAAGTCTAGAACTAATAGTAGGCGTCTGATGAACACTTGTGTGAATGATGGACCACTGTTTTCATTTTTTCTTCTTTTGTCTTTTGTGGTATTGGATCACTGCTGATCACCACCTTTCCTTTAATATAGTCATAGAATACATGCATTTTTAGAGCTGTAAAGGGACCTTAGAGATAAGAAATTAAGATCTTTAGAGGTTAAGTAACATACCCAAGGTCACTTCACTAGTTAGTTGCAGTCCAGTGCTCTTCTCATGCTATCTTCAATAGGTGTTAATGCTCCCTCCCTCCACATTCTCTTTCCACCTTAAATAACTCCTATGGCAGGCAGCATGTAAATGGCAGAAAGTCAGTAGAAGGACATATTGTGGGTGTGATGAGCAGGCAATGGAATACCTCAATGTTAATAATGAACATTTTCCTCTTTGTTTCATGTAGGCACTTGCTAGCTGCTTTACTTCCAGTTTAAAATGCTCTTTTTGCATGAGGTCTTGTCTTATATTTCTTAGTTCTTCGGTTATTTTAATGAGATTTTCTTATCTCCTATGTATAAAACCAGACCTATTTTCTAGTGTTTTTGTTGTTGTATGTGTTTTTTTTTAAAAAAATAACTCACATTCCTGTCTTGCTTCCTTTCCATTGCCTTTTCTCCTTTATAATTTTTATGTTTGTGTGTGTAAGGCAGTGCAGTGAATTTTAAAATGTAATCATGTCGCTTGCTAATACAGTACAAGCTCATCTATAGAGAACAATCAACTAACTGGACTTCTTAATTAACCAGAGCCCATAGAAGTTGAGAAAGTAGTATTGTCTCTGAGATCAGATTTAGTTGTTCTTAGCTTTCTAACACTAGTAACGGTATGATAAAAAGATCAACTGAGGCCAGGTGCCGGTGGCTCATGCCTGTAATACTATCTACTCAGGAAGCTGAGATCTGAGGATCACGGTTCAAAGCCAGTCCAGGCAGGAAAGTCCATGAGACTCTTATTTCCAATAAAGCACTCAGAAAACTGGAAGTGGCACTGTGACTCAAATGGTAGAGCACTACCCTTGAGCTGAAGAGTTAGGAATATCACCCAGGCCCAGAGTTCAAGCCCCATGACCAACCAAAAAAAAAAAAAAAAAGGTCAACTGCTCCTCATTCTGTGTTTATATATATATATATATATATATATATATATATATATATATATATATGTATATATATATATATAATGAGAATAATGATAGTATGTTTATTTCAGACAGCAGATATACAGATAGAATGAAGTAATATGCAGACTGAGGTTTAAAATTGTCATCCTGATATATTCTAGCTATAGAATGATCTTAGTGAAGTTATTTACTTTTTTTGAACTTCAGACTCCTTTGTTAAATGAGCATTGTTATCAGTAAGCATTTGTTATATAACATACCACTTCAAAAGTTAGTGGCCTAAAGCAACCAACCACTTATTTGCTTGTGATTCTGTGGGGTGGTGGTTTGGGCTGATTTGGCTGAAACTGTAGAGTGTGTATGTGTGCTAGCAAGGGTTACTTATCCACTTAAGTCATGAGGTACTCTGTGGCCTTACTCATATACCTGGTGGTTGTCTGTCTTTTGGTAGGGGTGATGGAAGCAAGCTATGTGTCATTCATCACTCATTGGGATAGTGGAGGTTGCAGTATTACTAAGAGCAAGAAGATGGTGCAAGATGCAATGAGCAAGGCACTTTTTTCATATTTTCTGTTGATCTGTTGAGCAAAGGAAGTCATCTGGCCAAACCCAGGGCAGGTATAGAGAGGGACTACTAAAGGCCATAGATATAAGGTAATAATTGCATGCAATTATTTTTTCCAGGTAGTTTGTTTCAGACTTGATTATATCCATGTTCCAAGATCACTATGATAAATGGATATGATGCATGTCTTTTTCACTTAAAGCTGGCTTTCTACTACTTAAGCCACACCTTCCCTTATTATGCATGTCAACCACTGAGTGAAGGAATGGGAGAGTATGTGCTCACCAATGAGAGCTCAGTCGTATAGTGTATCTAATATGCTATTGGTGTTCAGTTAAGGGAAGTTCTCTTCTCTAACCATTCTTTTCTGCTCACTCTCCTCTACTTAGTACTTGGCTATTAGAAGAAAACAGTGGCTCAACAAATAAGCACAAAGATCAAAATGGAAACAAACAAAAAAGCTAAATAAGTACAAAACAAAACTTGAAAATGAAAAACAAACTAGGTGATATGACAAAATTAACAGGTCTTAAGAAACAAAGGATTTCCACTCATCTGGTCAGATCACTACTACCCCATGCTGCTGATCACATGTATGGTATATATGTGCACACCAGAGGGAAACCAGGAGGACGACACAGAACTAGAGGGAATCAGGGAAAAACATATAACAGCAGGACCCATCAGCTGCACTGGACATTGACCAAAATGAACTAAGCAACTCAATGGCAGCGATGCGAGGGAGGGAACAAGTGGGAAAGAGGGAACAACTGATGCTATGCAAAACAAAAGCAATGTACATATCACCCAATGTGGAAGAAATAACTGTATCACAAAGCTCATAGAACTTATAAATGTTATAGACCGTGATAGACAATTTGCTCCATGAAAGTTAAAATGTTTTTGTGACTTCAACTAAGCATCACTACCCCACAATACTGTGAAATTTGGGAAATTATGTAATCACTTAATCATAACAAAAAATTTGAAAAAAAGAAAATGAAAAACAAGCAAACAAACCAAAATTGCTGATTATTTATTATTTATTTTTTGTATCCTGGTCTTGGAGTTTGAACTCAGTGCCTGAGCACTGTCCCTGAGCCTTTTCCCCTCCTCAGAGCTAGCACTTTACCATTTGAGTCATGGGTCCACTTCTGCTGTCCTTTAAAAAAATTGTTTGCTTATTTATTTGTTTATATTTATTTATTTATTCATTTTTGGTCGGTCATGGGGCTTGAACTCTGGGATTGGGCGCTGTCCCTCAGCTCTTCAGCTCAAGGCAAGTGCTCTACCATTTGGACCACAGCACCAATTCTTATTTATCTATTTATTTATGGTGATTAATTGGAGAGTCTCATTGACTTTTCTTCCAGGGCTGGGATTCAGCTGTGATCCTCAGATCTCAGCCTCCTGAGTAGCTAAGATTACAGGTGTGGGTCACCAGCTCTAGGCTGGTGATTTATTTTTATTTGTTACTATTTTTTGTTTCCTTACTATTTCCAGTTTATTAGGAGCGATACCACTAAGCCAAATGGAAGTAGGTGGGAGGAACTCCTGAACATCCATGTCCGCTGCACAGCCTGGCGGTGTTATTAGCCTGGAAAGTATCCACACCCACTGTTGAGGGTTTTTATGGAGATTCCATTACACAAAGATGGTTAATTAAATCATTGGACATTAATTCGACCTCCAGCTCTTCTTCCAAGAGAGATTGGAAAGTGGGGCTGAAAGTTCTCACTCTTGAATCCCACTCTTGAATATTATATAATATTCTATAATCCTATATTTTTTCTGGCAATTAACCCCTATGCATATACTCTCTAGGGGCCCACTCAGTCATCTGGTTATCAAATAAGAAATATAAATAATCACTAGGAATAAAATTCAAATAAAACAATAAATAACAAATGAGTCTCCCCTCACTTATTTCTGTCACCAGGGGAATGCCAATCATTGTAGGTCCTCTGTACTTGGAACCAAGGACAGAGACCAAGTACATATCTCTCATTTTATGGCAATATCATGGAAGTTTTAGCTGGTTCTTATCTGCCATTACTGCCTCCCCATGAAGCAAAGCCACCTCCCCATGAAGCAAAACCACCTCCTGACAAAGAGATACCACACTATACCACCTCACATGTGGCTAGACTTCATCTTCCAGGGCTACCAGCGAGCAGCTGCTGTCACTCCAACTGTTCCTTTCTCTCAAAATTGGTTCTTCCACCCCCCAAAATATTTCTTCATTGAGATTACATGACTACATAAATTTCACAATACTGTGGCTTAGTTATACTTAGCTAAAGCCACAGACACCTTTTAATCTTCACAGATTAAAACACATCCACAACAGAGTACTGAATAACAACAACAAAAATCTATGAGAGCATGGTAGGATAAACACGTTCTTTATTCCTAACTAGACGGTCTATTGAGCCTGAGAACTGTATGCTGTCTGCTCAGTTGTAGGCACAAAGTTGGCTATGGCAATTAAGGAAGGAAGACGAATATAGATATTTGATGAAGAATTGTCACACATAGGAGTTTAACAGGTTTTGGAGTTAATTCTGTTTTTCAAACAATTAAATTGAGATCATTGTGTCTTATAACATTTTGTATTAGTGCATATTAATCTTGCAAAATAATGTGTCATGACATTTTCATACATTTTTATTTGGTACTCATATTATTTACCCTCTTATGACCTACATTTATCTCCTTTCCTGCTGGTCCATTTTCTATTCTCTGATAGTCTCATTTTTACTTTGATGGGTTCTTCTTCTTCAGGGAAAAACATACAACAGTGGGGCCCATCAGCTGCACTGGACATTGACCAAAATGAACTAAGCAACTCCTTCTTCTTCTTCTTCTTTTTCCTTCTTCTTCTTCTTCTTCTTCTTCTTCTTCTTTTTCCTTCTTCTTCTTCTTCTTCTTCTTCTTCTTCTTCTTCTTCTTCTTCTTCTTCTTCTTCTTCTTCTTCTTCTTCTTTTTCCTTCTTCTTCTTCTTCTTTCTTTTTGTATTTTCTTCTTTGGATCGAAAACACAATGTTGCACTTGCTAGGTAAGCATTTTGCCACTGAGCTACATCCCAGCAGTCCTTCATTTTTGGTTCTATATATGACAGAAAATAAGTGATACTAGTTTTCTTAAGTCTGGCTTATTTCATGTACCATGATGATCTTCACTTCCATTATTATAATATTTTCCTTCAAACAACATAATGTTGATTTTAATGGTCGAGCAATACTCCATTGTGTATATATGTCATAGTTTCTTTTCCTCACATTTCCCTTTGTCGGTCATGGGGCTTAAACTCTGGTCCTGGGAGCTATCCCTGAGGTCTTCTGCTCTGAGCTAGCACTCTACCACTTGAGCCACAACACCGCTTCCAGTTTTCTGGTGGTTAATTGGAAATAAGAGTCTTATGGACTTTACTGCTTGGGCTGGCTTTGAGCCACGATCCTCAAATCTCAGCCTTATGAGTACCTAGGATTACACGTGTAAGCCACGGGCACCCAGCTTTTCCACATTTTTATTAGCATTATTTGTATTGGGGGGGGGGAGGTTGTCCTTGGCTTTTTCCATGATTTAACTATTGTGAAATCTCTGGATCTTTTAGAAGCCTTTGAATTTCACACCCTTTTAGCAGTGATTCTCAAACTTTTTGATTCAGGTCTACTCAATTGTCTTAAAATGTATTGAGTATCCCAAAGTGGTTTTTACTTCTGTCATTTTTTTGGGGGAGTCTGGTCGTGGGGCCTGAACTCTGGGCCTGGGCGCTGTCCCTCAGCTCTTCAGCTCAAAGCTAGCGCTCTACCACTTGAGCCACAGTGCCACTTCTGGCTTTTTTTCTTTTTGCTTATGTGGTACTGAGGAATAGAACCCAGGGCCTCAGGCATACAAGGTGAGCGCTCTACCACTGAGCCACCTTCCCAGCCCCACTTCTGTCATTTTTATCATCAATATTTATCACATGAAAATCAAGCCACCAAAATTAACACCAAAAGAATATGTGAGCATATGTTTCATTATCTGTGAGAGCCCTGTTTCACATAACTTCTGGAACACTCTATCATACATTCATGAAAGAATAAAAGTAAAAATAGTAAAAAATAATCGTAATATTATTGTAAAATAGCTTTGACCTTGAGACTTAAGTGTCTGTGGCTCACACTGTGTACATTGCTTCTGTGAAGTGTCCTGTCAGAAAGGAAATTCCCTGCTGATGCAAGAAATTATAGCAAAACTATAGTAAGAGGCTCCACCTTGCCATGGGAGGTGAATTTCCTTATCTATAAGATGGGGTTCATAACCAACTCTAACTTATATAGTTATGGAGATTAACACTAGGCAAAATAGCCAACCTATCATGTCTTGGACAAAACCTGGCATATTTCAGATTCTCCATAAATATTGTTCCTCTCTTTTTTGAACTAAAGCCCTAATATCTTCCTGCCTCAGAGGCACCCTATTTGTGCTCTGTTTTATTTTATTTTTTCTTCAAACAAGTTTCCTCTTTTTGCTTCTTGGTTAACTTCTTTCCCTTAGGTTTACTGCTGAGCCTTCTGCACCCTTTGGATTTCAGGTTAAGGAAGTTGTGGTCCTTCTTTTTGTGGTCTTCTTTCTTAAGAGTTATGTAGTAGTTTCCCAATTAATTTGGTCACTTTTTCTGGATGTAGTTGGTCATTCCACATATATTTATTGAGCCTCTAAGTACTGAGTACCAGTAATGAAAACAAATAGGCAATACTTCTGTTATTTTGGAGGCTGGCTTCTAAATGTAGAAGTCAGACCAAAAGCAAATACTCAGATATATGTAAGAACAAGTACTATATATCCTATAGTGGAAACTAAGGTGATGTAAGGAAATAAGGTGATGGAGTTGGTACTATTTGAGAGAGGATGGTCATATAAATGTCTCTGTGAGGTAGTGACATATGAGTGGAGATCTCAATAAAAGGAAGGGGATAGCCACACTGAGGGAAAAAGTCAGTGCAAATTTTGTTTCTTTTCTAATTGTGATTGGAAGATGAAGTACTAGGATTTTTGTTGTGAAAATATCACTCATGCCATTTTGTGGAGCATAGATTGGAGGACAAGAATAGAAGTAGGGAGAACAGTTACACAGCTCTTGAAATAGTCCAGGCGAGGAGCGACGATGCTTTGGAGGAGGTGAGAAGTTAGATTGGGATAAAAAGAGAGCCAACAGGATTTACAGATGGATTAAAGAATTGTGTGAGAAATAAGGAGGATTCTGGGATGATACCTTAGGATTTGGGCCTGAACATTTGGATGGGGGTTGGTGCCATTTAAGGGAAGACTGGGTGGTGAACTGGATGTAGGGAGAGAATCAAAGAGTTCTATTTGTTTAAAGTTATTAGATATATCTGCAGACAAAGTCAAGGATCTGTATCTCAAAGAAGAGTCAGAATAGGAGATTAATGTGTGGAAGCCTTCAGAAGTTAATATTTAAGAATTGAGTCCCAGAGTGCTTGATTGGTTAGAAATTGAGAAAGTAAGAAAGAAACTTACAAGAGACACTAAGAAAATGTAGCTGAGAGGTAAGAGAACAACAACCTAGGAGATTGTGTGATCATAGAAGCCAAGATATGTTTCAAAATAAAGAACCCAATAGATAGTAAAAGACCAAAAAATTACACTTGTATATGTTTAAAAAGGACTCTAAAAATTCACACAGTGAGACCAATGGAGGATATTCTTAGGAGAAGATCACAATGGCTCAATAGGTATGTTCATATGATCATATAAAATAATTCTTATCGAAATGAACTCCAAGAAATGGAAACAATGTTTTTTTTAAATTGTATTGTTTGCAGTTTTTTCTTTTTCTTTTTTTTTCTTCTTCTGTATTTCCCCTTTTGTCACTGTTTTTGATTCCTGTCCACTTTGTCTTGTATGCAGGTTTAACTGATTTGGGGAGAGGAAGGGAAATCACAGAAACAATGGAACAAAGGGTGAATTAATTCAGCAATGACAATAAATGGGAAATGAACTATAAAGGTTGGCAGGAGGGGAGTCATGTGGGGAAAAACCTGGGAGAAAACAAGGGAGAGGGTGACACTGTTCAAAAAGAAATGTACTCAATACCTGATTTATGTAACTGTAACCCCTGTGTATATCACCTTTACAATAAAAAAAAAACAGGAGTAACCAGCTAAACCAAATATTGCTGAGACATTCTAGCGTCAGCTTTTGAACTTGGAAGAATGGAAAACTTTGACACCTTGATAAGTGTGCTACCGTAGTGCAGAGACAAATATTAGTTTGGGATGGATTGGGAAAGAATGAGAGGTAAGGATATGATGAGAATACTGTAGAAACCTATTTTAAGGAATTAGGAGGAGGCAACAATGCTTGATAAGAAATGTGCTCATTATCTTGCTTATGTAATTGTAATCCCTCTGTACAGTATTTTCACAATAAAAAAAGAAGAAAGAAATTGTGAGGAAAGTGTAGGAGGCGAAAAGACCTTTGCATGCATTCAAAGAAATTATTGGAGATTTTGTTTCCTGTTCATATGCTTATGGGAAAGGTCCTTCAGTATGTACATGGAAGGAGAAATTATTGACATTGGAGAGCAGCAAAGTGGGGAGTTTAGAGCTAACTGGTAGTGCAAAATGTTCGAATAGCTGAGTGGATGGAATTCTGAATACAGTGAAAGAAATTGTGGAAAGTCTTTATATCAGGGGAGAAAGCAGAGCATATCCATGCATATATGGTAAATTGATAGACTTAATGATTTGAAGATGAAGATTTTTTAGGCATTGCTGAAGGCAGTCTTAAGATTTATTGTAAATATTTAAAGTGGGACCATTTTCCTATGTAGGTAGGAATTTTGGTGGGGGTGGGGGAGGCTTGAAGTCAGGGCTTTGTGCTCTTGCTTGGATTTTATCTTTGTTTTTCCCTCAAGGCTATTGCTCTACCACTCAAATCACACCATTCAGCTAAAAAAAGCTGGTTAAATGGAGACAAGACAATTTTCTGCCTGCACTACCTTTGAATTGGGATAATCAGATCTTAACCTCCTTAGTAGGTAGGATTTCAGGCATTACCTACTGGCATCCAGCAGGAGTTATTTATAATCAGGCTTAAATATAATGGATGGAGACAGGTATATGGCTACCCATCCCATTTGCAGATTTAAGAAGCAGTGGACATAATCATGGATCATGGAATTTAACCTGTGCACTGTAGAAATTGAAGACATTGAATTTCATGAAGCCATGCAATTGAAGACATATCCAAAGATGGACAATGAGCTAATAGTTTTCATGCATTGTATGGTGAGATAATGTGTAAGTGAGGGAGACATGAAGTTAAATTATGAAGCCGGTATAGGTATTGGTAATGACATCATCTAGAAGACAGTTACAGGAGTGTGTGGCTAAGATGGAGGGAAACAAAAATAATTTTCATTTCAGGGAATGGTGGGATGGAAGAATTAGCTATGTTCCCAACTGTATTCTGAAGATATAGGAGGAGGAGTAGAGGAAAAAGACTGTGAGCCAGTTGTTCACATGAATGAAAGAGTTAGTGTTTGGGAAGTTGAATGGGGGGCAGCTATATAGGAGAGTGGCAGATGGCATAGCTTGTGTTTGCAATGAAAAGCGGAGGAGAATGCTCCGAAAGTGACAGAGGGAAGGGGGAATACTTCTCTTCCTCTGGGTACATTAAGTGATATGAAGGGTCTGGCTAAAAAATACCCATGATGCCAGAGCATTGCACAGAAGTCAGTTACCTCAGAGAAAATCAGGTTTCCTTTACAACAAGAAACTGAACAAGGATGGTCAGTGTAGCTCAATGGTAGAGCAAATATCTAACACATATGAGATCTTGAGTTCAATCTCCAGAATCTGAATTTTTTAAGTAAATAAAAAGTACAAGAACAAAATGTTGAAGATAGAGAGGAATTTAATGATTGGATTGAGTTTCAGAGGACACAGGAGAGGGGATCAGTAGTCCTTTGATAAGACTGTTGAGGAATCAGATTTTTGAATATGTGACGTTTTAAGAAAATTCAGTAAATGATACAGGCTGGGAGACTGAGACTTATGGAAGTAACTTTTTTTTTTTTGGGTCCGGTCATGGGGCCTGAACTCTGGGCCTGGTTGCTGTCCCTCAGCTCTTCAGCTCAAGGCTAGCACTCTACCACTTGAGCCACAGTGCCACTTCTGGCTTTTTCTTCTTATGGTGGTGCTGAGGAATTGAACCCAGGGCCTCATGCATGCAAGGCAAGCGCTCTACCTCTGAGCCACCTTCTCAGCCCTGGAAGTAACTGTTGTAAATAAGGAAGCAAAGGATGTCGGGTTTAGATCTATTAGGCTCTTAGGATGAGGTAGATGATCAGTGTTAATTAGAGCCACCTTCTGTGGCAATCTGTTGTCCACTTTGTAATGATGAAGCTGGTAGAGGGCATGCTACAGAATATCAGGAACTCTTTTTATTTTAAAATTCTGTGCTGTTACTGGGGCTTGAACTCAAGTCCTGGGCACTGTCTCTTAGCTTTTTTTCTCATAGCTGGAGCTCTACCATTAAATTACACCTGTACTACCAGCCGTTTATTGGTTAATTAGAGATAAGCATCTCACAGTATTTCCTGCCTGGTCTGGCTTTGAGCCACAATCCTTAGATTTCAGCTTCCTCAATAGCTAGGATGACAGGTGTGAGCCACCAGCTACATCAGGAATTCTTGATGTTTCCCTTAAAATTTTCTGCGATTCTCCTGAAGTCTTGGGCAACTGACTTATTAGTGCTTTTCAGCAATAACAGGACTTTGAGGGAACTTCACTTATGCTTTCCAAATCTCCATGAGTACCCAGTAAGGCTACTTTCAACAAATGCAAAGTGTAAGTGAAAACTGTGCTTGCTATGTAAATGCAGTTTCTGGAAAAGTCCCATAGTCTCTCTCAATCATTTCCAATCAGATTTCTTCATGGACACCCCTCTTTCTTTTTATTATGGAAATATTCAAACATACAGAAAAGTAGATTTTGTGTAATGAGCTTTCACATACCCTATAGATTTAGTAGTTGTGAACATTTTCTTATTCTTTTTTTCATCTATTTTTTCTCTTGCTAAAATGTCTTCAAGGAAATTACAGACATCATGGTATCTTATTCCTAAATACCTCAATATCTTAAGCCTTTTCTATATAGAAAATTTTAAGCTGCTATTGTGGTGCCAAGAGCTAGACAAGAGTAATCCAGATGTGGATAGGCCACCCAAGTAAGTGTACAAAAAGAGTGTCTAGACTCGATTTTTGCTAATGCAGACTGCAATCTCTGAAATTGTTCATTTTAGAGGCCACAGCACATTATTGACTCAAGTACATTTGTGGTCAGCACCTGAGCTGCCACTATAAAGTCAAGCTTCTCCCAACTTATATTTGTGTAATTGAATTTTTGTTGGTTTTAGCCTGTTGAAATTATTTTGAATTTGTGTTCCGCCCTCCAGTGAGTTAGTTAATCCTTTCTCGCTTTGGTTCATCAGCAAAGTTGATAAGTAAACCTTTTATATATTCAGGCAGGTATATAACAGCTACTTTTTATAATTGAAGCTTTTGCTGCCTGAAAATTATGGAAACTACAGTGGAAATCTCTCAAACAACAAGAATGGACTTTTTGTAAGGAAAATGATTTGAATGTTTCTGATTAATGACTATTCAGACCTTTGTGACTTAACTGACTTGGTATCTGAGTGCAGTTTTTGATGACACTCTAAGAGTGATTCTGGAATGATTAGTTAATACATGTAGTCACCCAATGTTTCTTAGCACTGCCTTGAGAGCATATTATTCAGGAAAGTTAAATCTAGGTGTTGGGTTGGCTTTCTGAGAACCCCATGGGTTTGTTTAGACAGTTTCTCAGTTGACTGATCTCACAATTAAAATTCAAATGTGACAAGTGAGCTGAATGGACACCCCCCCTCCCTGCTTTGCTCACGCTTAGAAAATGGGACCATACCGAGAGCATGTCAACTGCTAGACAAGTGGTATTTTTGTAAATTTTCAAACTGGATATATAATATGACTCATCAGAAGCTATCCTCTTGGTAATGTACACAGCTGAAAATAGCAAGTCAGTGTTACAGAACTCCACATTTTTCAACTTGGTTCTCTGTTCTTAGGTATTTCAGAATGAAAGTTCTCCGACACTGGCCTTCAGGGGAGGCACCGTATCATTGGCATTAAGACCATGGCTATTGGACCTTGATTGTCTAAGTGTAAAATCTGTTGCTACCATTTATTGATTGTGGAACTTGGGAGAGTAATTTCCTCATCTATTAGTAACATGGCAGGTACTAGCACCATCACACAGCTGTTATGAGGATTAATGATATTAATTTAAGCAATGTGCCAAGCATATAGTAATTATTAGCTACTGTTATTTATCATGGTTCTATATTCTCCTTGTAATTCAAGATATTAGGAACTATTTGGTGTCATAGTCAAGCAGCTCTTAAACTAGATTTAAATACATTGAGCATGCTGTTGCTCTAAGATGTCATGTATTATTTGTTTGACAGTCTGGTATCTGAGTAAAGTTTGATAAAACATTGTAAATCATCTCAGAATTATTAATACAAGAAGGCACTAAATTATTGGTTGTTTGCCCTATCCTAATTCTCTCTCTAGTGCTTACAGAGACTTGGGAAGAAGTGTTTAGTGATATGTGAAGAGTGCTTACAAACTGGTACTTTGAACAAACCAAGGTAGTTTTGATCTGTTCATTGACTGCTCTAAGTCTTCTGATTAGCTTACATGGGGCTGACAAACACACCAACTTTCTAGAAGAAGAAATTTAAGAAATCTTATTGTTTCCTTATGTGTGAATTTATAGCTGCATTGCTTTTAGCATCCCACTATTCACTTAGGCCTGACAGTGATCTTCCCTCTATGTCTACTGTGTCAGTAAGAAAATGCTTTTACATATTTCACAACTCTTAACTTCACATCTCTGCCACCATTTACTCTAAGAAGCAAAATAGGTACATTTATATTTCCTCAGATTTCTAGCTCATAATCTCTAGATCAAACATGTTATGTGTAGTCTTACTGTTACATGGATTAAGATAGGCCCTGCTTGGATCACACCTTTCCTGAAACAAATGTCTCTAGGTCCAACATAGGTAACCTTGAAGCCAGGCAATAGCTTTGTTTACTAGTCCCTAAAAACATGCCTATATAATGATGTATCTCTAAGGAAATGTCCTTTGGGTAGTCAGAATGAACAATGGCCAATCTGACATTAATTGAGAGTTTTTTTTAAAGAATCCTTGTCCGAATGTATCAAACCTATCAAAACCCAGTGTTGCAACTATTAGCATCACTGTTCTGAGCCAATGCTCAGTCATTTTCTTTTAGAAGATTTCAGTTAAAATGTACAGTATTTTCATCTGTGAAGGGAGATTTTTTAGCACATTAGTTAGCTGTCACCTCAGAGAAATTACAATTCTAATCTTCAAGATACTTTTCTACTGGTACCTTCTGTCAGTCTGCAAATACTTAGCTCTGCCTTTCTAAACAGTGAACTGCTAGACTGAGGGCAGAGTTCTCTCCTATTCTAATATCTGGCAAACCATAGACACCTCTTAAATGGATGACTACATGCATAATGGTATGGGATGCTTAGGGAGAGAGGGTAAGTGATGCAGCATAAGGAAAGATACCTTATACATGGCAGAGACAGGAAAGGCAAACACAAGTGGAAGAGCACAGCAATGTTCTGTATTGCCAGAGAATAGAAAAATGGTACAAATTTGTTATAGGAATAGTGATCACCTAAAGATAGAAACTAACTAAATGCTTGTTTAAAGCTATTGGGAAGCTGTGACAAGGGAGTAGGCCCTGGAAACAGAATGAATTTGAGTGTCAGGCTTGCTACTTCTTACTGGGATTTGACTTTTTTTTGAAGGGCAATGAAGGTCAACTTGAGATAAGATGTCTGAGGGAATGACAATCTACCCTTTATTTTCATAGGATCACTCTGGTTGCTACGTTGGAGATAGAATGAAATGGGAGGAAAAGGACAGCATCACTGACAGTAGGAATGAGGCTATGAAATCCAAGCCATTCTCATTTCTAATTTGGATTATTGGACTAGAATGGATCCAGTAAAGGTGGCAAGAAATGGTCAGGTTTAGCATCTACATTGAAGGCAGAGATGTGAAGATTTCATGATTGATAATAGTATATCCCTTTCCCTTATGCCTAACAGGACAGAACAAATAAAACACTTTGAATTATCTGTTTGATGTAGAGGTAACTTTTTGGTCTATGCTCACCAGCTGACATAGGTTCCATGTTTTCCAGCTGTCTTCTAGAAGGAGCATTACATTACCTCTTTTCGTGTTGGTTATATCTGTAGCAAACAGAGCAAGGTGCATACTTTTATCTCACTTGAGGAAATTTTAACTATGGAGAGAATTCTTTTATGGTATACTTCTTGAAGAAAAATGCTTTTACACAGGGAGGTAACTATGCTATGAAAAAAATTGGATGACTTATGGTTCAAGAACCCTGCCCATTTCTCCAGTGTACACATAATTCAGTTTCTCTTATTTTAAGTGCCATTCTCTAGCCAGGATACAAAAGGACAGTTCATTAGTGGGATTTGAAGGAAGATGGTGGAGGAGAAGCTGGAGGCTAAACAAGCTCTCGCATAGAAAGCACTTTTAGTGTTCCAGTGAACAGTCCTAGGCTAGAGAATCAAACCAAGTGTGCCATCACAGTACAGAGAGTTTGGCCAGAGTGGGAAAATCCAGGCAAGGAGACAGATCTGAGCACTTGCAGGTAGCCGCAGCAGCGGCCACGGTGGTGGCAGCGGCGGTGGCAGCGGCAGTGGCCGTAGCCACCATACCTACAACAGAGAGAGTCTTGGACAAAGGCACCAGACACAGTGGGCGAGCAGATTCAACTCAACACCAGCAAGAACTGACAAGGATCAGATATATTCATCCTGCAGATTGCAGACCAGAGACTGCCCAGGAACCAAGAATCTGGTGTGAGTAGAAGCCTGACATCCTCACTCCTTCTTAGGGGGCAGAGGAGGGAAGGCTTCCCCTCCCCCACCACCAGAGATCTCCATCTTTGATACTGACAAAGGCCCAGCTGAGCAGCTAGCTCCAACTCAGGCTTTGGAAGAAAACTAGAGTCATTTAGCAGATCACAGGAACCTGACCTGACCTGCCAGGCTCAGCTCCGCCCAGGGGAAAGTCACCCTGCCCAGGCAGAGAGAGCTCTGCCCCCAGAGGAGTGATTTTCTTCACTGAGTAAACAGAGCCAGAGGCTGCCCTCCTTACAGCAGCCTAGACAATCAATTGAAACTCAGTAAACATAAACCCTGAGAATGGCTCCAAGCTCTATGGGCTCTATAAGTCTCTCAAGAGCTAGCCCCCCAGGGAAAAACTACTGTTTGCTGAAAGGCCTCAACCCTACCTAGAACCTAGCCTCATCACTGCATCTCCAAACTGAAGGAAACAGCCATCTCCCTCTTTTGTGATACTTAAAGCAGATCTCCCTCCCACTGAACTAGTCTGGGAGGAGGATCACAAAATCCTAGGTAATGCAGACTATTTTTCTGCCTGCTCAAGCAAACTGACTTAAGAAACCAATCAAGCCACAGGAAAACCATATACCACAAGCAGACCAGGATATATACCCATCATCAATTATTAGACCTTATCCCCCATTGGGTGCATACTTAATCCAGAAATTAGTTACTCAATTCACAACCTCTTAGGCTTAACTTCTTTAGTAGCAGTATTATCTCTTTATACACATATAATTTTCAAGTAACTCATTTTAAGAATTTTTAAAAAAGTTTTTCGTTTCCTTTCTATCCCTCTCCTCCTCTTACCCTATCATTTTCTTCTCTAAATGTCATTTCTTTAACTTACATAATTTTTAAGTGTTTCAATTTTCAAACTTAAATTTTTGTTTTTCCATTTTTCTTGTTTTTTTTTTAATCTTTCTCCTATCATTCTGTCCAATCCATTTCTCTCTCTGAGATTAGGACTTGGTTAAATTCACTCTCCTTTTACCTCTCCACATCCCTCTAATCCTATTTCCCCCCACATTTCTCTCTAACCCTAATAATTTCTGGTTTCCAAACCCTTATTTGCTGTTCTTAGCCCATTAATGCATAGTCATTTGATGTTGAATATATTGTATCTGTTGAACTAGATTGTATATTGCAGCCATTTTGACTGTGTAACTACAGGAGTCTGGTTGATGCTTGCCTTAAAATAGTTTTCTAGCACAGAATTGGTGTTACATTCATACCAAATGGGCAGAACAAGCTGGAAAAACACAAGAAAAATGGCAAGTCTGGGTATCTCAACTCCCACTCATGATAACCAGGTGACAGAACAATTAATGAATAATCCAGAGGAGAGTTCGCAAAAAGCTTTACAAACACTACTGGTAAACATGGTGAATGAAAAGATTGAAAACCTGCAAAAGACTCAGTGTGAGCATGATAGGGAGCGAGAGGAAGGAAACCAAAGGTTAATACAGGCATCTTGTTAGCATGAGGAAGCTACTCAAAGATTAATACAGGAATTGTGTAAGCAGGTTGAGAACAGTCAAAGGAAAAGACAGGAATTGCATGAGTAGGCTGAGAACAGTCAAAGAGAAAGTCAGGAATGGTGTGAGCAGGCTGCGAACAGTCAAAAAGAATCACAGGAATTGCATAAATATGGGGAAGCTAATCAAATAGTACTACAGGAATTGCGAGAGTGGGATGAGAATAGACAAAGATCAATAGAGGCATTCATGGAATCCATAAACAGACACCTGAATGAATTCAGGGAGACCACACAGGGAATGCTGAATGGAGCCCGACAAAAGAACAGGAGTCCAAGGAAACCATAACTAATCAACTAAGGGATTTGAGAATAAACACTGAACACCAAATTAAGAAAGTAAAGAAGTTCATACAAGATCTAAAACAAAGCTCCAACAAAGAATTTGAAGCCATCAAAGTAGACCAATTAGAAGGGAAAGAAATAAAAAACAAAGTAACAAGTCTTGACATTAGGTTAGACCATGCAGAAGATCTAATCTCGGGGCTTGAAGACAACCTAGATATTATAGAGAAAGAACATACAACTATCCAAGGCAAATCCAAGAAATATAATATCTCTATTCAACATTTGGAAGACACCATCAGAAGGCCTAATCTGAGGATAATGGGTGTAGAGGAGCACCTAGAGACAGAAGTTAATGGTCTAGAAAATTTATTTAACAAAATCCTAGCAGAGAACTTCCCAAACATGCAAAAAGATAGGCCTAACTTTTCGAACCCCAAATAGACCAGACAAGAACAGGACATCCCACTGTCACATTATAATCCTCACAGGATCAATTCAGACCAAAGAAAGGATCCTTAAAGCTGTCAAGGAGAAAAGATCACTCACCTATGAAGTGAAACAATTAGAATCACCTCAGATTTCTCAGCAGAGACAAGTAAAGCAAGAAGAGTCTGGAATGATGTATGCCATGTCCTAAATACAAACAACTATCAACCAAGAATAGTGTACCCAGCTAAACTCTCTTTCATTATCGAAGTTCAAATAAAAACCTTCCATAGCAAAGAAAAACTGAAACAATTTATCTCCACCAAACCAGACCTACCAAAGATACTAAAAGATGTCTTACACATAGAAAACCAACAAGACCAAAATAAAGGCCAAGAAACTGCATTCGAACTGAGAATCAAAGAACCATAGGAAGAAACCAGTTGTTGCAGTCCCCAAGAAGGTGTATAACATGGCAGGAACCACTAAACACCTCTCAGTCCTAACTCTCAACATTAACGGACTTAACTCTCCAATTATGTGGCATAGACTGTCTAGTTGGATCAAAAAGCAAGATCCTTCTATCTGCTGCCTTCAGGAGTCACACCTTGCCCATAAAAGCAAATACATTTTGAAAGTGAAAGACTGGAACAAAATCTACCAAGCAAATGGCCCCCATAAACAGGAAGGAGTTGCATTCCTAATATCAGATAAAGTAGACTTCAAATCAAAATTAGTGAGAAGAGATAAAGAAGGTTGCTACATACTAATTAAGGGATCTCTCCTTCAGGAGGGTATTACAATTCTAAATATCTATTTGCCAAACAATGGAGCACCCAAATTTATCCAAGAAACACTACTTTCCCTCAAATCTCACATAGATCCAAAGACATTAATTGTTGGGGACTTTAACACACCACTTTCCCCACTAGATAGGTCAACTCAGCAAAAACTCAACAGAGAAACCCCAGATCTAAACAACTGCATACATCAACTGGATTTAACAGACATCTACTGAATATTTCACCCAGCAGTATCAGAATACATATTTTTCTCAGCAACACATGGAAGATTTTCCAAAGTAGACCACATTTTAGGTCACAAAGCAAACTTGTCCAAATTCAGCAACATGGAAGTTATACCTTGCATTCTCTCAGATCACAAGGGAATAAAATTAGAATCCAACACCAAAAGCCACCAAAGAAAGTCCTGTTACACATGGAGGCTGAACCACACACTGTTGAATCACCAGTGGGTCATGGAACAGATTAGAAAGGAAATTCAAATGTTCATGATATTCAACAAAAATGAGCACACAAATTATCAGCTCCTCTGGGACACAGCAAAGGCAGTACTCAGAGGCAAGCTTATAGCTCTGAGTTCCTACATCAACAAATTGGAGAGATCTGAAACCAACAATTTAATGAGACATCTGAGCCTCCTTGAAAAAGAGCAGCAAGATAAACCCCAATCCAGGATACAGAAACAAATAATTAAAATTAAATCAGAATTAAACAAATTAAAATCAAAAAAATAGAAAGGCTCAACAAAACAAAGAGTTGGTTCTTCAAAAAAAATTAACAAAATCAACAGACCCTTAGCAAATATCAGAAAAAGAGAACACACCCAAATAAATAAACTCAGAGATGAGAACAGAAACATCACCACAGAAACAACCAAGATTCAAAATATTATAAGGGAATATTTCTCAAACCTATATGCTAATAAGTTTGAGAACTTGGCAGAAATGGACCTTTTTCAAACAAATATTGACATGCCAAAACTAAACCAAGATTAGTTAAACCATCTTAACAGGCCCATATCAAGCACTGAAATAGAAACAGCAATAAGAGACCTCCCATCTAAGAAAACCCAGGACCAGATGGATTTGCAGCGGAATTCTACCAGGCCTTCAAAGCAGTGCTCACACCAATACTCCTCCAACTCTTCAATGAAATTGAAAGAGAAAGTCCACTACCAAACTCATTCTATGAAGCCATCATAACCCTCATCCCAAAACCAGGCAGGGACTCATCAAAGAAAGAGAACTATAGACCCATTACTTTGATAAACATTGATGCAAAATTTCTCAACAAAATTTTGGCCAATCAACTTGAACAATTCATCCAAAAAATCATACACCATGGTCAAAGAAGATTCCTTTTAGGGATGCAAACCTGGTACAATATAAGCAAATCAATTAATATAATTAATCACATCAACAAGAGCAAGGATAAGAAGCACATGGTTATCTCAATAGATGCAGAAAAGCATTTGACAAGATCCAACACCTCTTTATGATGAAGGCTCTGGAAAAACTAGGAATCCAGGGAACATTCCTCAATACAGCCAGCATTATACTTAATGGTGAAAAACTAAAGCCATTTCCTCTAAACTCAGAAACAAGACAAGGATGTCCACTCTCTCCATTTCTCTTCAATTCAGTATTAGAATGCCTAGCTACACCAACAAGACAAGATGCAAACATAAAAGGGATCCAAATAGGGAAAGATGAAATAAAACCTTCCCTCTTTGCAGATGACATGATCTTGTATTTAAAGAATCCCATGGACTCTACTCTCAAATTATTCGAGTTGATTCAAAACATTGGCAAAGTAGCAGGGTATAAAATTAACCCTCAAAAATCAATGGCTTTTCTGTATGCTAACTATGAGAAAAGTGTGGCTGAAATCAGGAAAGCAACTCCATTCCTAATGTCCCCACAAAAAAACAAAATACCTAGGAATTAACCAAAGAGGTGAA
>NW_012267304.1:124100-125145 GCF_000151885.1 Dipodomys ordii
TTTTGCTATTCGGGGTCTTTTATTGTTCCATATGAATTTTTGGATTGTCTCTTCTATTTCCTTGAAGAATGAGGTTGGAATTTTGATAGGTATGGCATTGAATTTGTAGATAGCCTTGGGAAGTATTGCCATTTTCACGATGTTGATCGTTCCAATCCAGGAGCATGGGAGTTTTTTTTTTTTTTTTTACCACTTTCTAAGTTCTGTTTTGATTTCCTTTTTCAGGTTTTTAAAGTTTTCATCATAGAGGTACTTCACTTCTTTAGTTAATTCCTAGGTTTTTTTTTTTGCTTTAAAAACAACTTATTCTTTGTGATAAGCATAACATGGGCCTCTTTCCTGGCCACCAATGGGCCATTAGATATCCCTTGAGTTTGGGCCAACTCCCTGAAGCCTCTGTCCTCCCTGACCCCCAGTTTAACTTTCCCATCACCCAGCAGATGGAGGCCTGAGAGAAAGCCACCTGGCCACCTACTTCTGATGGCTGCCAAGGTTTATGAGAGTCAGTATGTCACATAGTCATCATCCACATCAGTTTACAGGAGAAAGTGGGGGAGCATTCCTCCCCTGAGCCTGGGAGCTGTGGGCGGATCTGGATGTGGGGCTTCTGGGGCAGGACATGCTCCTTGGGGGAGTCCACTATGGGGTCGGGAACCCTGATCTCTCCTCTGGCAGTTTCCATGCTGTCTTCAAGTTGAAATTCTTCAAAACCTTTCTGCTCCTCCCTCCTTTCACCCACCACAGGCCCTGAGGCATCTGAAGCAGAGTTGGGGGTGGGGGCTCAGCCTGTGCTGACATCTGAAGACTGCTGTATGTACCTTCCCCTGTGAGGAGCAACAGCAGCTCCTGCAGCACTCTCTTCCTTTCCATCTTCTCCTGGGACAGCCAGTGTATGCACTTTGTTAGGTTTTTAGAAAGAGGTAGAGCTGAGTAAGAACTGCACCAGCACGCACGTGGTATTCAGGTAAGGGGTAGGCCTGCTGGGACCAGGCAAGGTTGGCACTCCACGTGGCTGGGAAAGAGAGAGAGCAAGAAAAGAACAGAG
>NW_012267304.1:129489-138294 GCF_000151885.1 Dipodomys ordii
AGAATTGAAAACCCAGAAATGAACCTACAGACCTATAGCCATCTAATCTTTGATAAAGGAGCTAAAAAAATAGAATGGAAGAAAGACAGCCTCTTCATTAAATAGTGCTGGCAAACTTGGTTAACTACTTGTAGAAAACTAAAGTAGATCCTTATATATCCCCCTGCACCAGAATCAACTCCAAAAGTATCAAAGACCTCAGAGTCAAAGCAGACACTCTGAAAACATTACAGGACGGAATAGGAGAAACTGTAGTTCTCCTTGGCGCAGGCCGAAATTTTCTTAATAGAGACCCAGAAACACAACAAATCAAAGAAAGGTTGGACAAATGGGATTGTATGATATTGCAGAGCTTCTGCATGGCAAAGGACATAGCTAGCAAGATCAATAGAAAGCCCACAGATTGGGAGAAGATCTTCACTAGCTATACAATGGACAAGGGTCTCATATCTAAAATATACTTGGAACTCAAAAATTAAATCCCCCAACAACAAATCTTCAAAGAAACAACTTCCTGATAAATAAGTGGGCTAAAGACTTAAAGAGAAACTTCTCTGAAGAGGAAAGAAGGATGGCCAAAAGACACATGAAGAAATGCTCAACCTCCCTAGTCATAAAAGAAGTGCAAATCCCAACAACATTGAGAGTCCACCTCCCCCCAGCAAGAATGACTATAATCAACAACTCTAATTACAACAGATGTTGGAGGGGATGTGGCCAAAAGGGAACCCTACTGCATTGTTCGTGGGAGTGTAAACTTGTTCAATCACTTTGGAAAGTAGTATGGAGGTTCCTCAAAAGACTCCACATAGATCTCCCCTATTACCCAACAATCCTACTTTTGGGCATATACTGTAATGCTCACAAACAAGACCATACTAGAGCTACCAGCACAACTATGTTTATTGCAGCATTATTTACTATAGCTGAGATATGGAACCAACCCCGAAGCCCCTAAGTAGATGAATGGATCAAGAAAATGTGGTATATATACACAATGGAATTCTATCCTTCCATCAGAAAGAATGACATTGCCCCATTTGTTAGGAAATGAAAAGAATATATTAAGTGAAATAAGCCAGGTGCAAAGAAACATCGGTCCCATGGTTTCCCATATTTACAATAACTAGTATATGTCCGAGACTAGCAGAAATGGTTAGATAATTCTATGTTAGGCGAAATTAACCCCAAGATATGGGCTCAACTGTTTTTGATTTCTTGCTATTGTTTCTAACATATTTATAAGATGATTTCTTTGTTGCTTTTTATGTCCCTCCCCCACGGTATAACCCCTGTTTTCACTGTATTTGATGTTGGTATATTTTGTGGAGGGGAAGGGAAAAAACAAATTGTTTAAATAGAGATACAGGTGGACCCATTGCAGCAATGAGATGTATAAGACATGTCAAAAAACGAACTTTACAACTTTGGCAGGTGGGGAGGGGGTGGAACGGGTGGACAGGGTGGGCGGTGGGAGGGGATATGGGCAGGAATGGTAAGGGGAAAGAACGGAGGAGGCAACAATGCTTGATAAGAAAGGTACTCATTACCTTGCTCTTGTGATTGTAATCCCTCTGTACAGTGTTTTCACAATTAAAAACTGATTAAAAAATAATCTATCCCTTGTACTTGCTACCGTTCACCTCTAGGTGGTGATCTAAGTCCGGATTTTCTTTCGAGTCTGTGGGTAGTGTTTTTCCCATTTCATCACTAGAGGGCTCCCAAGTCTAAGTTTTTTGTTTTGTTTTTTGTTTTTTTTTAAATTAATCTACAGTTGGTATGACGCTTAGGATGAACTCGGGATATGTCTAAATGTCTGTGTACAGTAGGTTAACAGCCTTTGCGTCATGCTGGGATGGGCTTAGTTGTCACCCTATTGTGTGGTTAGGAAGTAGAGGACTCTGCACAGCTCTTTGCCTCACCAAGGAAAATCTAGTACCAGGCTTGTGCTTACCTCTTTTTTCCTTCCTCAATGCAATGTTATGCTTCCTGGGATTATGAGGTGAACAGTCCCCTGGTTACTGAAGATGCTACAGTCACATTCAAGGCCCAAAGTCCACTGAATCAAGGACAAGACCTATGCTGCTGTGGCCTTCCTCCTGAGACTTCTGTAGCTGTCTACAGGTGATGCAGCCGAGAAAACATGTTTGACTCATTGATGCTGTAGATCTCTGCTTAGCATTGAACTTGGTGCAGAGACTATACCTGTAGGCAAGTCCTTTGTGAAAGGGGACCTTGGGATTTTCTTCTGTTTGATTCACTATATTAACCCTGACATGAAATCTCATTGTAAAGCCTTATGATCACTTTCTAGTTCAACCTTCTTTGTTTCTCTCCATCACCACTGTTGATGAGGTCTTCTATGTAGTGTGTCACCCAGGTTTAGGAGAGAGATGGAAGAGGCAGTTCCTTGTTTCCAATGAGGGGACTCTAAACTGCTTTGCAGCTGAGGATCATGGTCTAAGACTGCTGCAGTCCTAGAGGTATGTCCTAGACCTATGTTAGGACTGGTGGTAGTATAGGACAAATCACAAGTCTATTCCCTGAGGTCTTGAGTCTCCTAAGATGTTAGGGTGGGTCCAGAGGCTTTATCTGTAATCATTGGACTGAGATCAGGGCCTGTAGGACTTTTTCCAGTACTGAATTTAACTTTGGTGTGCCTGGTGTTGAGTTGTATGCACTTAATTCCTGCTCCCTCCTCGAGATGAGAGGCATTTGTATATTTCATGGGGGAGGAATGATATGACAACTCTTTCCTTCCTGATTTTCTTCAACAGATTTTTTCCATATTATTTTTTACTAAAACTAGGTATGCTGACCTCTCACCTGTTTTCCTTAGCTTTTATGAAGGCTCATTAGTGAGTGAATAGTAATTCAAATAGATGTTTCTGTGGGGAGACAATTGCTGGAGGGTCTTACTTCTCTGTTTTCCTGTTGCGCCCCTCTCAAGTCATATAATTGAGAACTAAGGGGAAGAGAGCTCTGTAGGGGTGCAGGGATTGTGTTGATAGTCCTCCACAGCAGGGGCGGAGACACTTGTACTCTTTCTCTCCTGGAATGGCCTTTGAGGATGAAGCTACAATAAAGCTCAAGCTTGGAATTATGCAGTTTATAAATACATTTGTTTCAGCCAAGTAGGGTACCTCTGATGGTTACTAATGGATATGTTAATTGTAATCCAAACAGGATTTTAAACAAGAATGCATGGAATATTTTGCACTGGAAAGACAATATTTCTTTCAACTGACATAGAAGCCAAAATATTTCATTCGCTCCTGTGACACTAATGAATCACACACATGGAGAGCTTGCCAAAGATACAGAAGAAAAATATATACTTTATTATGCCTGCAACATGTCAGGATAGAAGTGAAAATTTGCTCAAGTCCCAACCTTGGATGAATGAGTAACAAGTGTTTCAGAAGTTCATTTTGAAGATGTCCTCTGCTCCCTGACAAAATTCTGAAAATAAATTCTCATACAATGTTAGAATGAAGTTATTTTTGGTCACTTTGAAAAGAATCCACAAACATTTAAGATATGAATTGTAGAATCATCTGTTCATCGAATGTTTATTATGTTCCAGGTTACAAAAGCATCTAATGGGGACTTCGTTTTTGGTATGCCAATATTGGGAATTGAACTCATGGCCTCAAACTCTCATTTGGCTTTTTCTATTCGAGGCTGGCACTTTGTCACATGAGCCCCACCTCCATTTCTCGATTTTTTTTGGTGGGGGGTGAGGGTGGTTTATTAGAGCTAAGAATCTCACAGATTTTCCTACCCTTACTGGCTTTGAACCACAACCCTCAGATCTCAGCCTCCTCAGGAGCTAGGATTATAGGCATGAGCCACTTGCACAAGCCTATTGGGTATTTTTATTGATATCATTTTATAGAATTGGAGAAGATATTTCTTGGCCAACTTATACAAATAGATACTAGTGGTTTGATCTTTTTAGTTCTACCACTTACCTCCTTAACTATTATGTTGTGCTGTTTAAAGAACATATACAGACAATAGCTGTAGGTAAGCAGTGTAAGATAAAGAACATAGACAGTGGGTAGAGATAAAGCACTGAATTCACAATGAGTAACTAGATGTTCAACTATGACCTAAAAGCAGTAGCTGGCTCAATGTCTTGTTGTATAGATACAACCCTTGTGTTGCTAACTCTTGTCACTGTTACAGGAGAGGAAAGAAAGAATAAGGAAGTCAGTTTTCTACATTGTAACTATGCTGAGAGTACATCATTTTCCTTTATGTGCCTCCTTATTGCCTGAAGACCCAAATTTTGATTCTTTATTTTGGTCTTCATGGCCACTGCCTAGTTTAGAATTTGAATCATGTTAGTCATATATGCCCCAGACTAGCTGCATTACATACTATTAGAATATGCTCTCTTCTCACCTCTTATCTTGATGCCTTTGCTTAATTTGTCCCTCCTCCCTTTTGACCTTTGGAGGTGATTTTGTTTCTGCTTCTTCTCTGTCCTGCTCCCCCCCCAATAATTCTACCTGTTGCGTCATGGTCATCTTTTTGTCTATTCAGATAAACCTGTATCATGCAATGACAATGACTTTATTCACTGAGGAACTACTGAACACTTCTTTCCCTTTTGCTGTGGTTAGGGTGACCTGTAATTTTTTGTTCAAATGGGGATACTTTTGAGAATGAAAGCATATATGAATGACACCACAATAATGGATATAAATGGGAACTCTGTTCAGCAAATAAAACCCAAAACTGATGGACATACTAATGTGCGTTTCTTACTTTATCCACTTTGTACTTATTTAACAATGGAACACAGGATTTCTTGGACTCTGGTATCATATGATTCTTTCAAGTTCTTAGCACACAGTATTTTGAAGGTACATAGAAACTCTCTTGCCTAATGTGATTATTTATACTTAGCTATTTGAAAAATTCAGGTTAAGGAAAATATTAAACATGACAGATGCTTACCATATGTCTATTTCTCAAAACAAATGTTCATTAATTAACTATGCATTTTTAATAGTACTGAGGTTTGAACTCAGGGCCTTATACTTCCTAGGTTGGTCTTCTACTCCTTGAGCCACACCCCCAACTGTTTTTACTTTTGCTGTTTTTCGAATAAAGTCTTTTTTTCCCCCAGGCTGGCTGGACCATGATCCTTCTATTTACACTACTCATGTAGCCAGGATAATATGTATGTGCTGCTGCTCTGCTCAGCTTGGGTTCTTGTAAACTTTTTGCTTAGGCTGGTTTCAACTTTGACCCTCTTGATTTCAGCCTCCCAAGTAGCTAGGGTTACAGGTATGGGTCACCCTGTCCAGCTTAATTTAGGACTGACGAAGCCCTTGCTTTGAGGATGTCCATTGACTCATGTTCTACAATCTCTTTTTTGCACAGCCTGTACCTATAAACCCTCATTTCTGACTTTATCAATGTGCAGTAAGTTCCTAAAGATAATTGCAAAGTATTAAGTAATGATTATTTGTTTAGAGCTTAATATTTTGTAGTTTTTTTCCACTCACAATTAATTGGACAGCAATCTTCATATGAATCCTCTTTAACTAGACTTTCCAAATCTTTTAATATATTTTTTCCACAGAAACAACTCTCTTTTCTAAAACATACTTCACTTATTTGCATAACATTTTAGTCAGCTATGCAACCAAGTAGCAAATCAAATTGGCTAAAGCAAGTTTTAATACCAAACACTGATTTTTTAGTTAGCTGAGCCATGGCTCAGAAAACACAACTTTAGATATCAGTCACTGGGTTTTACACAAGAATGGAGTGGCTTAGTTAATCTGCTGACTTTGTTAAGTAGTCATTTGTGGATAATTTTCCATTGCCTGTACACATTGGAAACTTATCTACTGTGCTCATGAAAGGGGAAATGAATAGGATGATCGGCTTTATTAAAATTAAAATGCAAACCTCACTCCAGGTCCTCTTAATCCTTCTGCTATACTTGTTTAGTTTATTTATTTATTTTTAGGAATCAACTCCAAGGGATTTGTGAAAATTTCATGGATACCTACAGTGCACTTTGGATAACTTTACCCCTCCTATATTCCCCCAAACTGTTCCCCCTCCCAACTCCATATTTTGGTGTTTTTCATTATATTGTCATCCTAGGTATACATCTAATGCACTTTAAATTTGCTCATCCACAGGACCCTCTCTAATTTCCTTTCCTCTTTCATAGACTCCTCCAATAGTCTCCCTTTAAAAGAATTATGTCTGATTTTCACTGTTGTTTTGTTATTATTTTAGACCTGTACTCCACATATGAGCTAAAATATTTTGTATTTGGCTTTTTGAGTTGGATTATCTTACTCAATATGATAGTCTCCAATTCCATCCATTTTTCTTGAATAGCATGATTTCATTGTTCTTTATTGCCAAATAATACTCCATAGCTTATATATACCATACTTTCTTTTTTATTGTGAAAATACTGTACAGAGGAGTTACAATTACATGGGAAAGATAATGTACATTTCTTTTTTTTCATGGATATCATGGCTTTAATGATGACTTCTACAACACTAGAAGAGTGAGTTCACAGAAAGGCAGGAGTGGTTGTGTGTAATCTTGAGTCTGGAAAGACTTCCAAAGACTGACACCAAAGGCAGATCATGCAAAAATGGTTTGGCATATCTGGCTATAAAAAACAAATTTCTACATTTTCAAAGATGACTTTTAATGCTTTAATTTACAACATAAAATTATGCACAAATATATGATAGATGTAATTCATATTCTTGTATGTGTGTATGCACATGTCAGTGCTGAGGCTTGAGCTTAGGACCTCACACCCTTGCTCTACTTTCCCACTCAGGGCTGGGGCTCTACCATTGTAGCCACACCTCCAGCCTGACTTTTTGCTGATTAATTAGAGATAGGCATCTATCAGACTTTTCTGAGCAGGATAGATTTGAACTATGATCTCTCAGGTCAGTCTCCCGAGTAGCTAGGATTAGGTGTGAGCAGCTTGCACCTAGCTAATATTCTGTACATATGAAAAAGTTATTACAAATCAGTAGGCAGGTATAAACATTCACTAATATAGGATAATTTACAAGATTAATTCACAAAAATGCCTTTTTAATGTAGTAATATGATGGCCATAGTTATCAGAGAAATTCAAGTTACCAATATTTATATTTGCTTTTATTTATCAGATTGACTACCATATAAAAGTTATAAAAAAGTTATAAAAGTTATAAAAGTTCCTCTTCATTCCAGAATATAGAAATGGTCTTCTGCTTATTTCTGGTAATCATCATGAGTAATAGTTTTAACGCATCAAAATCATTATTATAGACCAATGCTTCTAATGGCAAGGGTTATTAATACAGTTTAGAGAACATCAACTACAGCTATCATCTATTTCAATTTCCCATTGGCCATCCCTTTAATGTGGTACTTTATTTCTTATCCATATAAAACATAATGTTTAATTTGTATTTCTTTTGAAATTTACTGAATTATTTGAGTATACAGTATTAATATAGATGTTCATTTGAAAACAGTTACAGAGGATGAAAACAAAATCATGCCAAGAAGTTCTTGACAGTAACTCCTGGGATCTGAGGGTCTTGTGACAATGATCTTGGAAGGAAACAGCAAAACTTCTGAAACACACAGTTCTAGAAATCCCGAGTCAATCACTGTAAAGCACAGATGATATTCTGGAACACAATGTCGATAATAAATAATCCATATCAACTACTGGGTTCCAGAATGAAAAATCAATTCCAGTTACTATATAACAGAACTCCAGAATTTAGTGGCTTAGGACCATATTGAAATTCCTCATAGACCTGTAAACTCATGAAGGCTCTGGCAGCCTCCCTCTGCTTTCGTGGCCATCAGTGAGGACAATGAGAAGGCAGAATGCTGGAATCCCTGAAGGTTTGTTCATTTGCTTGTCTCATGGCCTATTCAGGCTGCAGGTGGGGGTGCTGGCTGGGGATATCAGCAAGAATGCCTTGTACACGGCTGGAGTTCCTTACAATGTGGTTAGAGAGAACCTTTACCAGCACCTTCCAGAGTTTATCATGTGGTCCATCAGGCACTTAGTACAGCCTTGCTTATAATAGGTGCTCAAGAATGTGAGGCTCTTCCATCTGCAACACAGAGAGTCAGGGACGAAGGAGCCAGATGCAGCGGGCGCTGATTCTACTCAACACCAGCAAGAACCGACAAGGAGCGGACATCTTCATCCTGCAGTTCACAGACCAGAGATGATCCAGGAACTAAGACTCGGCTTGAGTAGAAGCCTGATGCCCTCACTCCTTCTCAGGGAGCAGAGGAGGGAAGGCCACCCCTCCCCCTACCCCCATTACCCTAGATCTCCATCTTGGATACTGACAAAGCTCGGAGGAGCTGCTAGCTCCAACTCAGGCCTTGGAAGAAAACTAGAGTCATTTAGCAGGTCACAAGAACCTAACCTGACCTGTCAGACTCAGCTCCACCCAGGGAAAAGTCACCCAGCTTGGGAGCCAGCCCCAGGAATGGCTTTCTTCACTCTAATGAGTACATTTCTTATCAAGCATTGTAGCGTCCTCCTTTGTTTCCCCTTCCCATCGACCCCCCCACCCCCCCATCCTCCCCCCCCACACAAAAGTTGTAAAGTTCGTTTTTGACCTAATGACTTGTACATCTCATTGTTACAATGGGTCCTCCTGTATCCCTATTTAAACGATTTGTTTTTCCCCTTCCCCTCCACAAATTATACCGACATCAAATACAGTGAAAGCAGGGGTTATACTGTGGGGGAGGGACATACAAAGCAACAAAGAA
>NW_012267304.1:142349-148822 GCF_000151885.1 Dipodomys ordii
CACGTGGTATTCAGGTAAGGGGTAGGCCTGCTGGGACCAGGCAAGGTTGGCACTCCACGTGGCTGGGAAAGAGAGAGAGCAAGAAAAGAACAGAGAGAGAGCTAGAATAGAACAGAGAGAGCAAGAAAAGAGCAGCAAGAGCCCTAGGTTTTTTTTTTTTGTGGGGCTATTATGAATGGAGTTGCTTTCCTAATTTCAGCCACAGTTTTCTCATTGTTGGCATACAGAAAAGCTATTGATTTTTGAGGGTTAAGTTTATACTCTGCTACTTTGCCAAAGTTTTGAATCAGGTTGAGTAATTTGGGAGTGGATTCTATGGGATTCTTTAAATACAAGATCATGTCGTCTGCAAAGAGGGAGAGTTTTACTTCTTCTTTCCCTATTTGGATCCCCTTTATGTTTGCATCTTTTCTTATTGCTGTAGCTAGGCATTCTAATAATAAATTGAAGAGAAGTGGAGAGAGTGGGCATCCTTGTCTCATTCCTCATTTAAGAGGAAATGGCTTTAGTTTTTCACCATTAAGTATAATGCTGGCTGTAGGTTTGCCACATACAACCTTTATTGTATTGAGGAATGTTCCATGGATTCCTAATTTTTCCAGAACCTTCATCATAAAGGCGTGTTGGATCTTGTCAAATGCTTTTTCTGCATCTATTGAGATAACCATGTGCTTCTTATCCTTGCTCCTGTTGATGTGATGAATTATATTAATTGATTTGCGTATATTGAACCAGCTTTGCATCCCTGAAATGAATCCTGTTTGATCGTGGTGTATGATTTTTTGGATGAATTGTTGAAGTCTTTATTGCCAAATAATACTCCATAGCTTATATATACCATACTTTCTTTTTAGAAAATATATTTTTATTGTAAAGGTGGTGTACAGAGGGGTTACAGTAACACAAGTCAGGTATTGTATACATTTTTTTTTGTGCAGTGTCACACCTTCCCTTATTTTATCTGTTTTTTTCACTCCCAACCCCCCTCTCCACCAAGTTGTATAGTTCATTTTCACCATAGTGTCTGGTGAGTATCACTGCTGAACTGGTTCACCCTTTGTCCTACCATTTCTATGCTTCCCCTTCCTCTCTCAAAATCAGATAAACTTACATACAAGAGAAAGGTACAGAAATCAAAAACTGTCAAGAGGGAGGAAAACAGAAAAAAAGAACTGCAAAATGTAAAATAAAAATCTTGATTCCACTTCTTGGAGTTCATTTAGATGATTTCGATAATGATCATTTTATATGATTATATGCACATAGCTATTGAGACTTTGTGATACTCTCCTAAGAATATCTTCCTTTTGTCTCACTGTGTGAAAGTTTAGAGTTATGTTTAATTTGTTATGTTCAAGTGTGACTTTTTGTGTTTTACCTCCCATTGGGTTTACTTATAGATTTATAGGCACATTCTAATTATTACAAATAAGAGGAACCATGCAGCCTATGGTTCTTTGGGTCTGGCTTACTTCGGTTAATAAATTTTTTTCCAAGTCTTTGCATTTCCTTATGTATAGGGCAATGTCATTCTTTCTGATGGAAGCATAGAATTTCCTTTGTGTATATATACCACATTTTCTTGATCCATTTATCTAATGTGAGACATCTGGGTTGATTCCATAGCTTAGATATGTACCACATTTTCTTTATGTATTCATCTGTTGGTGGGCACTTAGGGTGATTCCAGAGCTTAACTATTGTAAAAAGTGCTGTGATAAATAGGAGTGTGCAAGTTTCTATCTTGTATGTTTTTACTTATTTAAGCTTTCCATGTCTCAGTGTCCTCATCTGTAAAATGAGGATAACTGTAAATGGTGAGGATTCAATGAAATAATGATGCATGCAAAGCATTTAGCATAATTCATAACATGTGGTCATTTTGCATGTGTCAAGATTTAGAAATAGAGTTTATTTCAAGAGGTTAAAATATAGATGTCTTTGAAACAGAATATTGCTATGTAGTTCAGGCTGTCCTTGAACTCTCAACTCTCAATTCAGCTGTCTCAGCCTCCTGCAAACTTTGATTACAAACATAACATAAAGACACCCACCTGGAAAATAGAATTGTGTAACTGAGGGGATGAAAGAGTGAAGAGATCAAACAATAGATGACAAAGTGACCCATAGATTAGTACCATACAAAGCTAGTGTGTGGAGGAACAATAGTAGGAGTTGATCTTACCATACCCAGAAGCTTGGTCAACAGAGATAAAGTAGAAATGTAGTTGGTCTGTCTGTCAGGAACTGACCTGATAGAGAAGTGTTAGCTGGTGAAAGAAATGTCACCTCAGGTAGAGAACAAGGGAGAGGAGGAGTACTGTGTTTTTTATACTTTTTTATTGGAAAAATACTGTACAGAAGGGTTACAGTTATATGAGCAAGGTAATGAGTACATTTTTTTTTATCAAGCATTGTTACCTCCTCCTTTATTTTCCCCATACTATCCCTTCCCTCCCACCTCCAGGACAACACTCCACCCCCATCCCCCCCACCTAAATTGTAAAATTCATTTTCAACATAGTGTCTTGTGCATCTCATTTTTGCAATGGGTCAACCTGTATCCCTATTTAAGCATTTTGTTTTTTCCCTTCCCCTCCCCAAATTAGAAAAGTGTATATACAAGAATCAGGGCACAAACATCAAATATGGTGAAAACAGGGGTTATACCATGGGGGAGGAACATATAAAAAAATCACATAGAACATTATAAATACATTAGAAACAATGAGATGTACAAGACACTATGTTGAAAAATCAACTTTACAATTTAGGTTGGAGGGGGTGGGAGGGGGAAGTGTAGTTGTGGAGGTGGGAGGGAAGGTATGGTAGGGGAAAAACAAAGGAGGAGGCAACAATGCTTGATAAAAAATGTACTCATTACTTTGCTCATGTAACTGTAACTCCTCTGTACAGTATTTTCACAATAAAAAACTTATTAAAAAAGAAACAAGAGAAAGAAAGAAAAAAACTACTTGTGTCCCTATCTTGGGGTTCATTTTACTTAACATCACCTTCTCTGGTCATGTGTACATAGCTTTTGACCTCTTCTGCTTGTCCCAGACATATACTAGTTATTGTAAATAAGGGAATAGAACCGAAAACCCAGAAATAAACCCACAGACCTATAGCTACCCAATCTTCAATAAGGGAGCTAAAAATATAGAATGGAAGAAAGACAGCCTCTTCAGAAAATGGTGCTGGCAAAATTGATTAATCACCTGTAGAAAATTAAAGCTAGATCCATACATATCACCCCGCACCAGAATCAACTCCAAATGGATCAAAGACATTGGAGTCAAAGCAGACACCCTGGAAACATTACAGGAAGGAATAGGAGAAACCCTAGTTCTCCTTGGCACAGGCCAAACTTTTCTTAATAGAGACCCAGAAACACAACAAATCAAAGAAAGGTTGGACAAATGGGAGTACTGTGTTTTTTCCCTTTCTACTAATTTCCAGCCTCCTTCCTTCCAGAAGCTCACATTTGCTGTTCCTAGCTGGCCACTAGCTTATTGGAGACACTTAAGAACTTGAGAAAGACAGTTTGCAACGATAATGCCTTTCTGTCTTCTATACAGAGCAGAGCCAGAGATGGATGAAAAACAGCATGTTTCAACAACTATTACTGCTATGATTGGTCTCACAGTGCTGAGGTAACCTGCAAGAGGTAGTCTGTTGCATAAGGGAGAATGTGTTAAATGAGGAATCCGAGCCAAATTTTGTCACGTTCAACACCATTTACATTAGTCATGATTTGACTCACTCACAAGGGATTGGCTAGATATTTTAACCCCTTGAGACTCTCCACATTTGTGCTTTGGATTCTGTTCATTCTGTATACACATAAGCCTTCCTGTACTCATTGACATAGGTGACTTCCAAATTGTACAACAAAATGTTACTTACAGTTTTGTAAATTCTAACCCAAATTAATGTAAACGAAAATGTTTAATTTTTGATGTTCAGCTGAAACAGCCCAATTATGGGCTAAATTTAAATTAAAAACTCAGCATGAATCAAATGGCTTATGTCTCTGTGTGATGGCTTTTATATTAAATGCTTTACTTGAATGCTGTTGTTTATCCTGGAAACAGGTTGTCATGCATATTAATGAGACACAGGTGCTAAATTCATGCTGTTTTTCTTTCCAATGAAGAGAATCTTTACATTAAATTAGTTGTTTTATAAGTATTTGTAACAATTATAAGACAAATGCTTTTACTTGTCACAATGTTTAGCAGATTAATTTTCTAATTCAAGCTCCTTCCTTCCTTTCTCTCTTTTTCCCATTGCACTTTTGCTTTTGTATGCAGAATGTTTTTAGCCAGACATTATGGCAGTCTGAAGGTCCTGAGCTGCTTAAAAGGATAAACTTTCCTCTAGTCACTCTTCTGATAGCAAGATTTCATATCTGCCCAAGGTCGTGTTATACTTATACATACAACTGTATATTTCCCTACAAAGAAGGGAATGTGGCCAAGAGATTACAGATAAAAAATCCCTTATCCTTTAAGAATTTCAAATACCAGGCCTTTTCTAATTTTCTAATTTTCCTTGGGGACTTAAACTCTCTGTTTAAAAAATTATCTGTATGAAGTTGGGGATTTAGCTCAGTGTAAGTGCACTTGCCTGTACAGGACCCTGAGTCTGGTCCTTAGCACATGCACATGCATGCACGCACACATATGCGCACACACTATTTTTAATTTATTGTAAAGGTAATAAACAAGAGGTTTACAGTTACAAAAGAAAGGTAATGAGTACATTTCTTTTTAAACACTGTTACCCCTTCTGTCATTTTCTCCTCCTTACCACTCCCTGCTCCCCTACCCCCAAGTTGTAAGAGTACACACAATTTAAGTAGTTATACAAAGGAGTTTCAATTCAACATGTCAGTTTATGGGGGACAATGACAGAAGCATGACATTGATCAAAATGCATTGTACTAAAACTTACCTTTTAATCATTTCCTGAACTACAGAGAAATCCCAGGATTTCTCAGTATTAAGTGGAAAAACTCAAATGGGTTACAATTCTCATAGAGGAACTGACCAATATTACATATGGCAGAACCATATTTTTCTATATCATATATATATGCATATCTATATCTATATCTATATATAGTGCTGGTCATGGGGCTTGAACTCTGGGCCTGAATGCTGTCCCTCAGCTCTTCAGCTCAAGGCTAGCGTTCTGCCACTCGAGCTACTGTGTACTACTTCTGGTTTTCTAAGTGGTTAATTGGAGATAAGACTCACATGGGCTTTCCTGCCCAGGCTGGCTTTGAACCTCAATCCTTAGATCTAAGCCTCCTGAGTAGCTAGGACTATAGGTGTGAGCCACCAAGCCTGGCTTGAAAATACTTTTAAAATACCTTTTAGAGAAAATTCGTGGAGCAGAGACAATCTACCTTATCTTATGTCTGATTGTAGGGCTTGTGTTCATTACTCTGGGTAATATGGAAACATACCTCATACTTTACAGATACTGTGTGTTGGGCACTGTGCTATTGTATAAGACACCATCTTAGACCTTGGGGAATTTTCTATTCTCAAAGGGGAAATTTGTACACATAATTTTGAAGGGCTTTGCACACTATTAGAGATGTTTGTGGATGATTCTGGAATTCTATAGAAGCACCCAATATAGTTGGGACTCAGGGTAGGGATCCTAGCTCAGATGATTCTTACAATTAATCCTTGAAGGGAAAGTAGGAGTGGTTTGGGTCAAGAGGGGAGGATTGTATATTCCTAGAAGAGAGGGCAAAGGCAAAGAGATGTGAGAAAGTACTGTCTCCTCAGAAGTTCCCTTAAGGTGTGGTATCATGGAAGACAACGATGAAGAAGGATGTGGGTTGGGTTGTGGAAGGCCCAGTTGACATACTGGTATAATAGTATTTTCCCTTGATTTCATTCTTGGTGTAAAGGTGAGGTTGACTGGGTGAGGAGGGATGGGAGGGTATAAGGAGGAGAAGTCACAAAGCAAGTGATGGAATGAACAGTACTTTATCTTGAAATGACATTTTTTCTTTAAATATTTAAAAAAGTTGACATGTATGCCCTGAGGCTTCTGTCTCTGTATGGGTGTGTGGAGGCTTTTTAAATCATGAATTAAAAAAAAAAACAAAAACAAAAACAGCACAAATTAAAAAACTCAACTTTTAAAATAACATTGTGTTTTTTTCTGATTCAAATGAACACATGTTCATTTAAAAATATTTTTATTAGCATATATTAGTTATACAAAGGGGAAGATTTTGTTGCGACAATTCCATACATGTATAAATGTACCCTCGTGAAAATCATCCCCTCCATCACTGTCACTTACTTTCCCTCCCTGCTTCTTAAAACAATTTGAACAGATTTTCTTTTCTTTCTTTCTTCTTTTCTTCTTCTTCTTCTTCTTTCTTCTTCTTTCTTCTTCTTCTTCTTCTTCTTCTTCTTCTTCTTCTTCTTCTTCTTCTTCTT
>NW_012267304.1:148982-156437 GCF_000151885.1 Dipodomys ordii
CTCCTCCTCCTCCTCCCCCTCCTCCTCCTCCTCTTCCTCCTCCTCCTTCTTCTCCATCGTGGGGCTTGAACTCTGGGCCTGGGCCCTGCCCTGAACTCTTCAGCTCAAGGCAAGCCCTCTACCACTGGAGCTATAGCGCCACTTCCAGTTTTCTGGTGGTTAATTGGACATAAGATTGTCACCGACGTCCCTGCCTCATGATCCTCAGACCTCAACCTCCTGAGTAGCTAGGATTACAGGTGTGAGCTACTGGTGCCAGGCCAGTTTTTCTTTTATTGTTCTATTTTCATACTTGAATATAAAGGACTTCAACCACATTCATCCTCATTCACCATCTTCATTGCACTCTGTTTCTCCCTCTTTCTATCCCACTATCATTTAACAGATTTCAGTGAGTTTCCTTATACCATGTTTTTTTTTTTTTTTTTGGTTGATCATGGAGCTTGAACTCCGGACCTGTGTACTGTCCCTTAGTTTTTTCTCACATGGCTAGCACTCTACCACTTTGAGCCACTGTGCCACCTCAGGTTTTCTGGTAGTTAGTGGAAGATAAGAGTCTCGTGGACTTTCCTGCCTTTGCTGGTTTGGACCACAATACTCAAACCTCAGCCTACTGAGTACCTAGAATTATACAGGTGTGAGCCATTGGTTCCTGGTGCTATCTTCTTATATAGACACCATGTATGTATATATTATCCATCCTCCATCTCTCTTTTTCCCTATCTACCTTCTCCCCCAAGTCCTACCCATATTTATTTTTAAAATATGGAAAATACATAAAAGCACAAAGGTGAAATTAAATTACCAGTAGTCCTGATATTCAGAGATAGTATTTCTTAATATTTTGGGTCTTCTTTTTTCTACACATATGCACATATACTAGCTTATATACATGCATTACAGACATGTACTCACATCCATATATATATGCATTTTATGTAACTGGGATTATATAATGTGAAATGAGTCCATGGGAGGAAACAGATAGGATAAGGAAGAATGGTGGAAGGGGTGACTCTGGTCAAGAAGCACTGGATACTTAGACATGTTAAACTGAAATCCCCTGGACAACCATTTGAAGTCTAGAAAATAAATAAAAATATAAGCAGCTGAACTGTACATTGTTTTGTAACCTTTTAGTAGCTATACAGTATTTTGTCAACCTTTCATGTAGCTATACAGTATTTTGTCAACCTTTCATGCATATAGTACATTTACCTCACCTCTAAGGTTAGACATTCATTTTGTCTCATTTCTTTTGTTGTTATACATAATACTGTGATAACCTTGCTCCTACATAAATATTTGTATACCTTCTGACTATTTTCCACTGTTTGTATTCATAGAATTGTTATTTGTAGAGAATTTTGTCTGTGTAGTTTTGGATAGATTTTGCTCAGTTGTCTTCTATAAATGTTATTTGATCTTTACTTTTACTTGATACTAATGATAAAAAAGATGCTGCTTATTTCTCCACAGTTTTGCAAATTTTATAGGTGAAATAGATAGGTAATATTTCCTAATTTATTTAATCACTAGTGAATTTTGCTATCTTGTCTGTCAGAAAAATTTATGAACTTCCCATGTGCATTTTTATAGTTTGATTTTTCATTATTGACATTTAAAAATGTTTATAAATTACTATTTATCCTTTATTTTTTATTATTTTATTCATGATTTGTGTGTGTGTGTGTGTGTGTGTGTGTGTGTGTGTGTGTGTGTGTGTCTATCCTGGAGTATGAGCTCAGGTCCTGGTCACTGTCCCTTAGTTGTTTTGCTCAAGCCTGGCTCTCTGCCACCTCAACCACAGCTTCACTTGTACCTTTTTGCTGGGTAATTAGAGATAAGGGTCTCATGCATTTTCTTGCTCAGCCTGGCTTCAACCCACAATCTTCAGATCACAGCCTACTGAGTAGCTAGGACTACAGGCATGAGCCACTAGTGCCCAGCTATTCATAACATTTAAAGATACATGTTAATGTACTTGAATCCTTTTAATTTTTATTCTTAGACTATTTTCTTCACTGTATTGTTAGGTTTTCACTTATAATTTCTATTTTTTGTTCTTAATATATTTATTGTAAAGATACTGTACAGAGGGGTTATAGTTACATGAGCATGGCAATGAGTCCATTTCCTAGCCAGCACTGTTACACCTTCCTTTATTTTTCTCCTACCATCCCTTTTTCCCACCTCTCCAACTCCTCCCTCCCCCCACCTCGCAAAATTGTAAAATGCATTTTCAACATACTGCCTTGTACATCTCATTGTTACAATGGGTCATCCTGTATCCTTACTACGGCATTTTGTTATTTCCCTTCCCCTCCCCAAATTAGAAAAATATATATAAAAATGTAGGACACAGGAATCAAATACAGTGACAACAGGGGTTGTACCATGGGGGAACAACATACAAAGAAACCAAAAAGCACATAGTATATTACAAGTGCATTAAAAATAACAGCAACATAGATTAAACCTCTTGTGTCCCTATCTTGGGGTTCTTTTCGCTTAGCATCAGGTTACATGGTCATATGTACATAGCTTTTGACCTCTTCTGCTTGTCCTAGACTTAAACTAGTTATTCCAGATAAGGGAAACCATGGGACCTATGGCTTACTTCACTTAATATAATTTTTCCAAGTCTTTCCATTTCCTAGCAAATGTTTATCACAGCATTATTTACCATAGCTAAGATATGGAACCAACCCAGATGCCCCTCAGTAGATGAATGGATCAAGAAAATGTGGTATATATATAATGGAATTCTATGCCTTCATAATTTCTATTTTTCAAATAAAACATTTTTATTAAAAACTTCTTAGTTTTATATAGAAGCTAATCGATATATCTTGTGAAAAGGGGATTAAATTTCCTTTCAAACAGTATAACAATTAGTCCAGTGTTTATTGAATAACAGATTAATTCTCCTGCTATACAAGACGAACATGTTTGTTGTATATTGAATGCTCATCTACACCAATATGTCTTTCTGGAATTATTATTTGGTTTCTCTCAACTGTTTCCAGCACCAGTGACTTTTACAATGATTTTTATCATTTATCATATGCTTAGTGTCTTACTATACATATTCATCCTTAAAATTATAATCTAATTTTTTTACTCTTTTTCATCTTATTCTATATGACCTTCAGGTTTATGTTGTCTACTTCCCATATTAATAATCAATTGTGATTTTGATTGGAATTATACTACATTCATAAATTCAAGAAAAGAGAGGTATATTGACCTTTAAAATATTTGGTTTTACTTTTCAAGAGCATGAATTTTTAAAAATGTATGGTTTTGGAAATAAACTTTGAAAGTTCTTTGCTCTTTTCTGTGGATTGGGAGAGATGGCTTCTGTGTAGAACCTGCATCTTCAAATTGGGGGTTGAGTGCTTCATAGTTTGACCTGGACAACTGGACAACTTCCAACCCTGGCAAAAAAGCATCTTGAAAAAAGTTAGTAAGGCTGGGTCAACAATCAGTTGTCATCAGTGTTCCTCAGATATTCAAAGTTGCACCTTCTCCTAGGTTGCTTTGGTTTTGATCCTGACAAAGAGACCTGTCTCTAGTTTTACTGCTGCTACAGAAAACCTGGAATCTTCCAAGTTTCTAGCAATATGTCAACACTTCACTGATTAGAAGACACCTTAGAACTAAAAAGAGCTGGAGAAAAACTGGGGTTTTATGAACAAACCTAATTTTAAAGCATTAAATGTAGCCAGGAAACTCTAAGTGATGAAATTCCCTAATTTGGTTGTTATCATTCACAGACACACACATATAGTGTCAAACACACATGCATGCACTTATATGCACACACATTTGCTGTTTGAGTTGTTGAAGAAGTAGTTTCATTGCTTAGAAGAGTAAAATGTAAATGTAATTTTCACTAATATATTACTTTATGCCACTCAAAAATTGTAGACCTTAAGAGGTTTCTTTATTCAATTAGAGAAATACTAAAGATGATAGCCCTTGGAAATAACTTGAAAATCTGAAGTAAATAATCAACAGCAATAGAGGTAATATTAATTGTTACTTTAAGAATAGAATTCTCCTTGCCACATGGACTTGAATATGTTTGGGGGGCATAATTAAGCTCATTAGGGATTTCATATCATAATAAGATTATGTTCATAGTAAGTTCTATTGTCTGTAAATATGTATGGCTTCACAACTTTGGAATAATTGTTGTCCCTTTGTATCTGTAAATTCCCATTTGTTGATTCATCTCACTGGATTGAAAATAATTGATGAAATTGCATCCATACATTTAAATACGGGTTTTTCTTATCATTATTCCCTAAAAATACAGTGTAATAACTACTTACATTATCTTAGGTATTATTAGTAATATAGAGATAATTTGAAGTATATGTGAGGGTGTATATAGGATATATGTGAAATTATGCTGTTTTATATAAAGAACTTAAGTATTATTGGATTTTGGTACTTCTGTGCATGTGTATGTATGTGTGTGTGTGTGTGTGTGTGTGTGTGTGTGTGTGAGTGTGAGTGTAGGTGAGGGTGGGTGGCATCCTCAGGTTGTGATTTCACTTAGATGAAGGCAATTATGAAGGCAACCTATAACTCCCCTTGTGGCAACATACATAGCTCTTATTTTGTTGGTGATGTAAATCCAAATCTTAGTTTATTTTAGATGATTTATACACAAATCCTGATAATTTGATTTAATTTTCTCATTGGACAGAAAAACACAGTATCTGTCTCCTAATGTCATCCAATTAAGGATCTATTCTTTTTCATAAAATACAGTGAAAATTTATTATTTCTGAGTTAAGAGTTGTCTTGGAACCATGTCTTCCAAGGTATGAGGGTGGAGAAACAAATCTTCCATCACTTTGCTTCTTTTTGAACATAGGCCATCTTCCTCATTCTTGGAAATATCTAGTCTATCCACTTGGCTTCCCAATCATAATTGCTTGCTTGGTCAGCTTTTATTAGATGGTCTGGGGGAACTAGGACACTGTTGACTACTTGTCCTTGAGTACTTCTTTGAAGCCAATATAGCTCTTTCCCTTTTGCCAATTAACTTAATGAGGTTCTTCAGGATAGCTCCACTGAGGTTTGGTAAAAGTGAGAAGGAATATTGGAACCAATTAAACTTCAGTCTTGGACAGAAGTGTATAACTAGTAGATCGAGTGTTACCACCAGAGATTGCAATAGCTCAGAACTTGGTCATTAAGGGTCACAACACATCTAGTAGAGAAATTGAGGCAGATGAGGTCTTGGAGTTTTGTAGCTTGGAAGACAGAGACTTGCTCGTAAGAAATGTTCTGTAAATCAGATGCTTAAAAAAGGTTGACCAAAGGTATTATATATGGAATCTGTACTACTGTATGCATTTGAGTTAGGATAAAATGAACCATAATTTTGGGATTCTTTAGGATAAGGTATAGACATGCTAATTACTCAAATTGTATTCTTACAAACTGTTGGTATTTTTTAACTGAGTAGTATGTACTATTCCTGCAAAGTGGTATGACAGTTATGCTATTTATTTGGCAGTTTGATGAAAAAGTCTTGTTTGTTTGTTGATGAGGAAGCTTAGAATATCTTGGAAGCATTACTCTGATAAACTACACTGAAGCAGGTGGGGTCGCCAGACGTCCATGAGCAGAAATCAGTCACCAGGAAGACCAGGGAGGTGTTTTATGTTGTGCTAATGCAAATCTGGTAAGATAACAGCAATAGGGAGAAGAGAAAGGCATTCTGGAAGCTGATGTAAAATAACAGCCTAAGGACTGAATTTCTTCTAGCAGAAGATGAGTATAATATTTGTAAACACCACTTGAAATATTTCAGTTGAGGTGACACATTTAGGTAATAGTATACCTTAAACAGTTGAATGCCTTGGAAGAATTGAAATTATTCTACTCCTCATACCTCACAGGGACCATGTGGCTAAGTAGAAGAAACAGTGTCTGGTACTTCTTGGTCCCTGACCTAGCTTTACTGACTGGTGACTTCCTATTGCCATAGAACTTATCTCTTTAATGACACATTTGTAACATTTATTGTGTGTTGAAAAGGGCACTAGAGTTCCTTACTAATATTATTTAGAGAAATGTCAAGTGTGAGCAAGAATCAATATGCTTAAATCCCTTGATTATAGTAAATATTGCTTCTGCTGTTCACAAGTACAAAATGAAACAATAATTAAACTTACTTAGCCATCCTACAAGCCTGTGTGGTGTCATTATCTATCCATTGAGCAGACAAGGAAACAAACCATGGCTCAGGGACATTAGGTAGCTTGTCCATATAGCATATAATTTCACACACCATAGAAACGACAGAGTCAAGATTGGAATTCACCTCAGTCCGATTCTGTGCCAGTACTCTGCATGGAGAAATGACCTTCCCTGACATGAGTAAGGCTTATCCGTTCATTCATAGGAAATAAAGTTTGCCTGTGTGAAGTTAGAGAAGAATGCATTTTCCATCTGCCCCAAGAACGACAAAATGGCTTTGTGTACAACAGAAGAGAATAAGCCTCAATGTATAAGCAGTTTTTAGGCCTCATAACTGCTGTGGCCATATTTTCTAGAATGAGTCACATGGCTAAGCCCAGACTAAAAGGGTGAAAATCATCTCACCTTTGTATTGGTAGAAGTGACAGAGTCACAAAGGGGATGCATATAGGATCTGTGAGCAAACTGGGACCAATACAAAAATGGTCTACTGAATTAATCTAGTTCATGTTTGACTTAAGTTTCGAAGCATAGCATTTATTTAGCTATAAAGAATTGCTTCGTCTACCTGGGATATGTCAGGCTCTTATGTGCTTCTATGATTTTACTTGTGCAATTTCCTCTGTTAGAAATATACCTTTTTGTATACATTTTCACATCTATTTGCTGGTTCTGATCAGCAGGTCCTGGGGAAAAGGATGAAATGCCCATGTAAGGATATTCATATTTAATCTTTTTTGTGCCAGTCTTAGGGCTTGAACTCAGGACCTTGGTGCTGTCCTTGAGCATTTTTGCTCAAAGCTAGTGCTCTAGTACTTGAGTCACAGCTCCAGTTCAGGCTTTTTGGTAGTTAATCGGATATCAGAGTTTCACAGACTTTCTTGCCTATGCTGGCTTTGAACCACCATCCTCATCTCAGCCTTCTGAGTAGCTAGGATTAGAGGTATGAGCCACCAGCCCCAGCATATTTAACAATTTTGGTACTAAGTAATAACTCAATACCACTATGGGGCAAGAAATGGGTTAACCCACAGACATGAGTAAAAGAAAGGCTTCTCTGCAACCTCTGCTTTTCTTTTTCCAGTTCTAGGTCTCAAATTTTGGGCTTGGGTGCTGTCCCTAAGCTCCTTTTTGCTCAAGGTTAGTGCTCTACCACTTGAGCCACAGTGCTACTTCCAGTTTTGTTCTGTGATTAATTGGATATAAGAGGCTCATGGGAAGTGGCGCTGT
>NW_012267304.1:156487-190852 GCF_000151885.1 Dipodomys ordii
AGTGGTAGAGCGCTCGCCTTGAGCTGAAGAGCTGAGGGACAGCGACTAGGCCCAGAGTTCAAGCCCCACGACCGACAAAAAAAAAAAAAAGAGGCTCATGGACTTTTCCTGCTGGCTGGCTTCAAATGGTGATCCTCATAGAAGATTACAGGTGTGAGCCACAAGTACCCTGAAACCTCTGGTTTTATAGGCTCAGAATGTCCTGAAGCTAGCTTAAAGGAGTTATCAGAAAAAATAAAGGGCACATTCCAAAAGGTAGATAACAAGAAATCAGGAAATACTAAGATAGGCAGTTACAGAACCAAGATGGCTGGAATCACTTAGATAAGTAAATATAGGGATCCTCCTGTCTTTTGGCAAGATTACTGCAGAGGGTCAAACACTCACACAACATGGGTTTTCCACTGGTGTCATTCTAACATCAGTCAAATGTCTTGCAGATAGTCAGAGTCCCTACAGGGCTCTAGGCTTCCCTCGCTTATTCATTCCTTAAATGTGACCTCCTATAGTCTCAAGATCCTCTGTATCCTGTGTGTTTTTTGCCATTGTTTTCCTGTTTCCATGTATGTAGCTGTCTTCTCTTCTGAGACCTTAATACTCTCTAGAGCAAGCACTGCATTGTATTTTGTATTCCCTGCACCTGGCTGTGTACTTGCTTTGTAGTAGGTAATTAATATTTTCATGCCCATTGAAAGAACAGATAAAATGCTTCCCAATAGCTTGGTGGTTGTGGCTACCTGGCTGGTCCTGGGGTTTGAACTAGGGCATGGGCACTATCCCTTACCTTTTTTCTCAATGGTAGCACTCTAGCACTTGAGCCACAGCTCTACCTCTGGCTTTTTGATGGTTAATTAGAGATACAAGTTTCACAGACTTTCCTGCTTGGGCTGGCTTCAAAGTACCACCTGTGTCCAGTGCTACCTGGCCTTTTGAACATTAATGTTTTGCTGCAGTTGTAATGCTTGCACAATTGTTTGAAAGTGCTATAGGCTTTCCAAATATAGACTGGATTTCCTATTGAGATGTTCCTAAACTATCTTCACATATGGGGGATACTGTGGGATGTTATCAAAAGCAGGATTGGAAGTACTTGCTTATGTTGACACTAGAAAAAATTCTCATGCCACCTTACTCAGAAAAACATTTCATACCCTGCATTGGATGTGAAAATTCAGCCTCATTGGCACAAGGTGTTAAGTAAAACTACAGACAGGCAGACAAGAGTGTTGCCTAGCAATTGAATATGTGTATGGTACATGGTACATGGTGTTTGTGTTTTTGGATGGCAGAGACAGGGAGATAGTTAACATGTCGAAGAAATATGGTGACAGGCATGAAATGTAGCTGGTGATGTACAGGAGGTGGTGAAAGTGATTGAAAGTCTGTGAACTTGTATGTTTTCATGTGTACCAGCAGGTATTTTTCTCCTTCCTTTAAAGTACCAGCCTTTTCATAAACAGTCTTATTCTTTACCCCCTTTGAAAAAGCAACACAAAGCAACCCAGCACTTAAAATCCTTGTTGAGAAAGAAGTGGACATGTTCCAATGTGTCAGATACCCACTTAGCCTAGCTTGGCAGAGGTCTTCAGTTACAAGGTTGCAATGCCAGACCTGCAAATTTTTGGCTTCCCAGGGATTTCAAAGGCCTTAATGAGCCCATCTTATTGTTGTCTATCCACACTATATTCTCCAACAAAAAGGAGGAGCTTTCTGCCCTTTTTATTAGTTTTAAGATTTTTAAATAGAAGGTATTTTGTTGTGTGTGTGTGCTGGTCTTGGGGCTTGAACACAAGGTCTAAGTGCTTTCCCTGAGATTTTCTGCTTAATGCTAGAACTGTACACTTTGAGTCACAGCTACATTTCCAGTTTTTTTTTTTTGGGTTGTCCACAGACAACCAAAACTCAGGGCCTAGGTGCTATCCTTGAGCCTCTTTGTGTTCAAGGCTAGTGCTCTACCACCTGAGCCACAGCACCACTTCAGTGTTTTTTTTCCAGTGGTTAATTGGAGATAAACTTCGTCATAGGAGAAATCTCTGAGGCTACTCAGAGATTCAAGCCATTTAGGGAGGTAATCAAGGCAGAATCAGAGCATTCTCTGTGCAATGCTTTCCTAAGGCCATGATAGCTGCATTTCTCTGAAGCAGAGTTCTCCTAGCTCCCCTTGAGCCAGGCATCTGCATTCAATGAATGGCTTCTCTCACCTCTAGGCCTTTCAGCACTAGGTAGAGAACTCCCTCCACTGAGCAAGAGGCAGCAGGATAGCTGTAAGAAGTTACTTAGACTCAGCCTCTTCATTGTAATGTCATCTGTTTTTGTGGTGGTACAGGACAGGGCCTTGTACTTGCTTGGCTTTGCTTGCTCTTTCCCTCTGCAAGCTTTTTCATTTGTTCCTGCTCAATGTTCATTTGCTTCTAACTCTTCCCTTGGTTGGGCATTAGCTCTGGCTTCTTCCTCCAGTGGTAAGAGTGTATCCATGTGAGAACTTCAGGTCCGTGAAACAGTTGGATGGTAGAAGGAAGGTGAAGGTTAGAGGAAAAGTTGCAAAAGTAAATCCTGTTTTCTTTTCAATATTTGACCTTCAAAGCTCACAGAAATCCTTGTTCTAGTTTTAAATAACCAAAGCCATCAGATTTGAAGGAAACTTTAAAAAGTATCTAAAAGTGTTTATTAAGATATAGTTAACATGTAATAAAAATGGTTCATTTTTATTACACAGTTTAATGAGTTTATTTTTTGTCAGTTGTGGAGCTTGGCCTGGGTGCTGTCCCTGAGCTCTTTTGCTCAAGGCTAGTGTTCTGCCACTTTGAGCCACAGTTCCATTTTCAGTTTTTGAATGGTTATTTGGAGCTAACAGTCTCATAGGTTTGGGTTTGGCTGGGTCTGGCTTCAAATCACAATCCTCAGATCTCAGCCTCCTAAGCAGCTAGGATTACAACATGAGGCACAGCACCCGGCAGTCCAATGAGTTTTGACAGATGTATAGAGTGATATAACAACTACAATAATCAAGATATAGGAAAATCTCATCATGCTCAATTTCCTCCTTTGTGGCCAGTTCTTTCCCTGACTCAGCCCTGGTGACCATGAATCTGTTTTCTGTCCCTGTGATGTATATTTTCTAGAGTGATATATAAATAGTCACACTGTGTGTACTCTTAGGGGTATAGTTTCTCTTACTAAGGGTTATACAGTTGATTTGCATCCATGTTGCTGTGACAAAGTACATGAAAATTTTAATCCATTTAATTTAAGACTATTGGCATTTTACATTTTTACCAATGATTTGATCCAGAAATCCTAGGTTGTTATTAATTGCTGAGAAGAATTACAGAGGAGCTTCTGGAATTATAATTGCTTTTATGTATGGCAGTTTACTTCCTAGTTCCAACTTTCCATCTGGCATAACACAATCTGTAAGGCACAACCAATCATCACCTGTAAAGAGAAAGACATAACTTGAAGGAAACCTCTTATGTGGGTTTGTTCTTCAGGATTTGAGAGCTTGGTTTCAATGGGCCCCATCAGGTCACATTGGATGTTTGCAAAATTACAAGTAGTAAAAGCACAAAGCCTTTGAAAAGCCATAAATCCTCAAAGGTTGGCTCTATCTTTCTCAGACTTTGTTCTCTAGTCCTCCTTGTCCTCAGCTTTGTAAAGCTATCCACTTATAAACATCTGCCATCTATTTTCAAGCTTTTTGCTAGTACTTCTTAAAATTTTATGAGCAGGAACTTCCCCAGGAAACTATTAACACCAGCACTTAGTAGGATTCCAAATTTCATAAAGGTTGAGGTGAATGGTAGAGTGGGGTCAGTATTTTTTATTTCCTCTAAGTAGTTGAAGGATGAAGAGAGTTAGGATAGGACTAGATTTAACATGAGCTTCTGAGAGGAAGGGAAATGGTTTTTTACAGGAACCTCTTTATTACTTTTATTACTTTATAGTGCACCATTGTAGAATTTTATTGTTTTTATACAAACAAATATGAATATATGCTTATACCCACTTTTTTACTCAGATGGATTATTTTATGCACATCATTCCACACTTTGTTCCAAGTCAGCTAGGGCAGGAAAGACCATGAGAATCTTACCTGCAATTAACCTAGAAAAAGCCATAAATCATTTACCCAAATGTTTACAAACAAGACCACACTAAAGCTACCAGCACAACTATGTTTATTGCAGCATTATTTACCATAGCTAAGATATGGAACCAACCCAGATGCCCCTCAGTAGATGAATGGATCAAGAAAATGTGGTATATATACCCAATGGAATTCTATGCCTCCATCAGAAAGAATGACATTGCCCCATTTGTTAGGAAATGGAAAAACTTGGAAAAAATTATATGAAGTGAAGTAAGCCAGGCCCAAAGAAACATAGGTCCCATGGTTTCCCTTATTTGCAATATCTAGTATATGTATGAGTCAAGCGGAAAGGTCAGATAATGTGATGTTAGGAAAATGAACCCTTAGATATGTATTTTAATGTTTTCTCTTTCATGCATGTGTTTCTAATGCATTTATAAGACTATCTCTTTGTTGCTTTGTATGTCCCTCCCCCACAGTATAACCCCTGCTTTCACTATATTTGATGTCAGTATAACTTGTGGAGGAGAGGGGGAAAAAACAGTTGTTTAAGGATACAGGTGGACCTGATGCAACAACGAGAAGTACAAGTTGTCATGTCCAAAACGAGCTTTACAACGTCGGTGCGGGGGGGGGGGAGAATGGGGGGGAAGGAGAAGGGTTGGGATTGGGGGGGAGGGGGGAGGCTGGGAAGGGATGTGAAGGGTAAACCAAAGGAGGAGGCTGCAATGCTTGGTAAGAAATGTACGCATTATCCTGCCCATGTAATTGTAACCCCTCTGTACAGTATGTTCACAAATAAAATAAAAAAAATAATAAAAATCAAAATAAAAAAAGAAAAAGCCATAAATGATGGTGTGGCTCATGTGGTAGAGCATCAGCCATAAGCAAAATGCAAAGGGACAGTGCCTAAGCTATGAGTTTAAGCCCCAGTACCAGTACTTTTTTTAAACCATGGCCCTGTTGTGCTTTCTACTTAATAGAGGTTCAAAAATGTCTCCCATATGAGCTTAGGCATATTTTTCTTCCCTGAAATTTTACACTTTCAGAGATGTCCCAGATAATACTAATGAAACTGCCATAAAATCTGTAACTGAATAATTTTAGTCTCATGTAAGCCTTTGAATTTTTTCTTTAAAGGTACCAAAGGACAGAATTATAGCCTGCTGAGGTGGAGGAGTATTTACAGATCGTTGATCACAGTTCCCTAAATTATGATCTATGGAGCATTTTTCCTTAGAGAAAAAGGTTCTGTGGTCAAATAAATTTGGGAAAATCTCTATAGTATAGCCTCACTCTGAGATTGCACAGAATATTTTTTAGTCTCTAAGAAGTTTGCAGAAACTTCTACTTCGAACATATGGCAGTCTTTGATGAACTCCCACAAAAGGAAGGATTCCACTGAGCCCAACAATGTGGTTGCAAACAGCACAATCTCCAGAGGTAAATCAGCCATCAAATTGGGTTTTTCCCTGAGGGCCTTTTCTCAAATCTAGAGACCTAAAGTTCCCTCTCCCTCTCCCTCTTAACAACTCTATTTAGACTGAAGACAGGAGGTGAAGTCTACAGCCAATACAGTTTTTACAGGAAATAATGCAGAAATCTGGAAACTTAAAAGCCATAGCCTCAGTGTGATGGAGAATGATTACTGGAACTATTAACTATCAAAGGGATAAAGGAGGTGGTTAAATTTTTTTACCATAATGAGAAAATCAGGCTAAGATAGTAGATTATTTACTCTTCAACTTTTTTTTTTGTAATTTAGGGACTTGAACTCAGGGCCTCACATTTGTTAGGCTGCTATGATACCAATAAGTCATACCTCTACCCCTTCAGATTGTGTAAAGGAAAGCTCAAACAAACACTTAATAGAAAAGATAATTGCATCTTCCTGTAAATTATTTTAGGAAAAGTAAATAGGAAACTATTATAGTGGCACCCATCTGTACTCCCTGCTAGATAAATGGAGACAAAATGGTCATGAATTTGAGGACAGCCTGGGCTACACAAGAAAAGACCTTCTTTAAAAGGAAAATAATGTAACCTGAAATCAGAAAACTGTAATATGCTACATTGGACATATTTTCTCTCTCTTTTTTGGTGGTGCAAGAATTTGAACTCAAGGTTTTATACTCACTCAGCCCAGATGATGTTCTAAGACCACTTAAGATAGGCGTCTAGCATTTTTTTCTTTGGTATTTTCGAGGTGTCTTTTGGATTTTCATTCTTAGACTGGCCTTGAAATGTAATCCTCTGGTTCTCAGCCTCTTAAGTAGCTAGAATTAGAGCCACAGGGACCGGGCTCTGGCTTATTTTTTCCCAGATCATTACAAAGCAGTGGACCTTTCTTTGCATTTGCTGTCACCTTGGTATTGGAGTTTTCTGTTATTTTTGTCATTATTCACTCTTCAGCAGCTGTTTTCTACAAGAATTGTATTTGAAAAATGAAAACACCCCAAATCAAAAATCCTTTAGATTACATGCTTTTGTGGATGTTGGAGTTAACAGAAGCCTGACCTCAAGACAAGTGTGGATATTGAGATCACAACACCATTTTTACCGGGCCATCAAATTTCTAGAAACCACTGTCACCTGGAAGAGCTGTAGCTACAAGTATGTGGGGGAAAACCTCTGAACATGAGGACATAAGTCACAGTAGCATGCAATTGACATCACAGGAGAAGGGTCAAATTCATTTTAAGCCAGGTTTTATTGATTTTGTGTTGTATGAAATTTACAGTCACCTCTTCCTCCCAAAGAGCTATTTTCTTTTGTCATATAAGCATGTTTACATGCAAACAATTAATTTTTTGACCTGAAATCCTTGGCTGGCTAATGCCATAGTCCATTTTCATTTTTCCAAATATAGCTAAGTTTCTTGGATAAATTACCTGAATTCTTTATTTGCATCCTTACTTCCCTCTTATCCCTGCAACCCACTGCAGATAGTTTTCAATTCCAGAACAACATTAAAGAAGCCCTCATTAAGGTTAGTGATGAGCTCCATGGTGCTAAATTAGACACAGAGTATTTTTGTACTTATATGTTCTTAAAACCTTTGTGGTGTTTGCTCTTATGGGTTGCTATATTCTGGACAATCTGTCCTTTCTCTGAGTGTATTCTTTCTTGATTGCCCCCAGCTCTCTCCAGTCCTTTATTTCCTCTGGGCCTCTTTTATAATGTCCATGTTCCCATACTTGATCTGAATCTCTTCAGATCATGTGTCTCATCTGAAATCTTGACTCTGTTAGTACTATGTGCACCTTTGGTCCTCAGCTCCACGGGCCCCCTCCCATTCCTGGAGTTCCCACCATACAGCTGGTCCCTCCCTCTATCCACCCAGAACCACCTGGGCTTCCATCCACCTCACTTCTGACCCTCAGACCCTCCTGCTACCTGGATAGGGACACGTGCCATGTGCTCCCTCTTGGGGGAAATATGGCTCCACTAATAAACCTTATAATAATCTTTCTCCTGTGCCTGCCTGCCTTTGTATGGACCCTGGGATGGATTGTGGGACCCTTCAGACTCAAATACACATCTTCTCTTAGACATTGGACATGCTCAAAGCTGAACACTAGCCACATGAGAAGAACAGAAAGAGACTCCTTTTCAAATCTGACCTGACCAGTACACGTGTCTTTTTTTTCTGATTAGGTGGACTCAAAGGTTCAATTGCTTCAGAGCTAGAAGTAATTCCTAGTTCCTCTAAAATGAGACTTTTTTTGTTACTGTGTTTTTTGAGTTTGAGTCTAGATCCTGTTACTTATTTCCTGTCTTAAGTGTTAACTTTATGTTCTTTAAGATAGGATGAAAAATAGTATCCCAGTTATATGCATATATTTTTACTGGTGTGCATGAAATGCAAGAATGCAGACGTCTATATTCTTTTTCTATAAAGGACTGGGTAGTAAATCTTTTCAGCTTTGTGGGCCATCCAGTCTCTATCTCAACTATTCAACTCTGCTAATCTAGTACCTTAGCAATTTCAAACAATGTAAATGAGGAAGCATGACTATTCTAATACAGCTTTATTTATGGACTTTGGCATTTGAATTACATCTAATTTTAGTGTTTCATGAAATATTATTCTTTGATTTCTAAAAATCTTTTTAAGATGTAAAAAAATTGGCTCTCAGGATGTAAAAAATCAGGAAGGGATGAATTAGGTTGAAGGGCTATAATTTATTGATCCCTGAAATAATGCATGCAAATTGGTGATTCTAGCAGAGGAATATGAGTCTTTGTATTTGCTTGACTGACGAAGAGTTATTTTCTATTTGGGAAGGTTAGTTCAAGGAAAGGAGATAACTGGGCTTTCCTTATAAGGAAGCTGGCTCTAGTCACTACTATTCCTGCTCTGTGGGAAGAGAGAGAAAGAGAGAGAGAGAGAGAGAGAGAGAGAGAGAGAGAGAGAGAGAGAGAGATGGAGAACTCAGACTTTTTATATTTTTTATTGTCAAGGTGATATACAGAGGGGTTACAGTTATATAAGTAGGGTAATAAGTACATTTCTTGTCAAACATGTTACCCCTTCCCTCATTTTTCTCCTGCTTTCCCTTCCTCAATCCCCCAAGTTGTACAGATCATTTCCAACACACTGTTGAATTGGTTCTCCCCTGTCCTTTGTCTCACCATTCTGTTGTTCCCCTTCCCTTCCCTAATTCAAATAAATATATATACAATACCAGGGAACCAAAATCAAATACAGTGACAACAGAGGATATACCATAGGGGGAAGAACATACAAAGAAAACAAAAAAAGTCACTTATACATTAAAAACAGCAACAATGGCAAAGAAAAACCTCTTGTGTCCATGTCTTGGAGTACCTTTGGCTGAGCGTAATTTTATATGGGCATATCTACATAGCTATTGAGCTAATCTGCTCAGCTGCTAAGATTATCCTAGACATATACTGAATATTGCAAATAAGGGAAACCATGGGACCTATGTTTGTTTGGGTCTGGCTTACTTCACTTAATATGATTTTTCCAAGTCTTTCCATTTCCTTACAAATGGAGCAGTTTCATTCTTTCTGATGGAAACATAAAATCCCATTTTATATACATATATATGTATACATCACATTCTCTTGATTTCATTTTTAAATTATATTTAAGTAGTTACAAAGAGTTTTCAATTCAACATGCCAGTTTAAGTACTCAGTCTTTTCTCTCCTCAAAATAATACCTTCCTCAAATTTTTCTTAAGCCTAGCCTTGCTTGAGAAAGAACACAGTGCATTTGAATACATTTCCATGTAAAATCCAATCCAAATAAAGAATTATTTTTTTCCAGCTCTGCTCACTTCCCATTCTTCTTTCCTTCCAGAATCATTTACTGAGTATCAACTGTTTCCCAAGTACAGTTCTTGGTACTAGAAATTCACAAGGAACAACACAAATCAGATTTCTGCTCTCAGAGCTTAAAGTATAACAGGATGCGAAATATTAAAAATAATTTGTGTAGTATTGGGGGAAGCATAATTGAAACTAATTTATTTAGATACTTTACCTTTAATTTTCTTCACAGTTGCCTTTGTTTCATAAGTTTGGTTGTCTGGTTGTCATTTCCACTTGGATGCCCCACTGTTTTCAAATGTAGCATGCTCCAGTTGGACTTCTTGATTGCCTCCATGCCACTTCAAAAACCTGCACTTTCCCATTTAGATAACTGCATTCAATTGCATAAGCCAGAATTGGGGAGTCACCATTATACTTCTCTTTCTCTTATTTCTTACATCTTGCCAATCACTAAATTCTGTCCCTTTTGCTTTTAAATCCATCTGGAATCAGATCACGTCTCACAACTTCTAAAATTGACAGATTTTTTTCTGTAGTCCTTCAAAGATTTACATAATGGGAATGAAATCAGATCATATCTTTCTCACAACAAAAATCCCTCAATAACTTCCCATTGCACCTTGAAGAAAATCCAAATGTTATGGCCTACAAACTTGGCCCCTCCTATGTCTGTTATCTCTCATTTTACTTAATCTTGTGACTCCCATTTCTAACTCATCTCTAGTTATCCTGGACTCTTTCTGATTATTAGGCACTTTAAATTCCTTCCTGTAACAAAATCTTTCTGCTTTGATTCCATCTGTCTGAAATGTCTTTTCCTCAGTTTCCTCATGCTGTTTGATTTCATTGTTCAGGCCTCAGATTTAAAAGGTCTCTTCTCATAGGTCTTCTCTAATCGTCCTATCTAAAGTAGCTACACCCACTCTTAGGTACCTGATTGTCATTATGCCTCCAACATTTATTTATTTGTAGTGATCTTTACAACCTGAGGTTGTTATTTGAGCTTTATTTATTTTTATTTCCATTTACTAGAATGTAAGCTCTGGGAAATCTGTCTTTAAGAGTCTTGTTTTGTATATGGTAAGCTTTAAGTACATGAGACATACAACTAGAGATAACATCTAGGCAGTTCAATATATTTGTTAGTGCCCAATATATACTACATACCTGGTGCTTGTCATTGATATTATTATAATAATCCTCATCAGTAATATCATCATCATCATCATTGTCATCATCATCATCATCATCATCATCATCATCATCATCATCATCATCATCATCATCACCTTCACTATCATTATCCAAGTCATTAATTTAAAAGTAGTAGCCTGGTGCCCATAGCTCATGACTAGCTGCAGGAGGCTGAGATCTGAGGATTGCGGTTCAAAGCCAGCCTGGGCAAGAAATTGCATGAAACTCTTATCTTCAATTAATTACCAGAAAACTAGAAGTGGCACTGTGGCTAAAGTGATAGAGAGTTTACCTTGAGCTGAAGAGCTCAGGGACAGCTCACTGTCCCAGAGTTCAAGCCCCATGACTGACCCTCCCCACCCAAAAAGACATTAATTAAAAAGTAGTTAGCCATCTTCAATTTAATGTCACATGTTAATCAATTAGCCTGATTAAATGATGTAGCTCTTCTGAATTTTCTAGATTCATCATGGAGACAGTTGAGCAAGTGACTGGAAAAATATCAGAAACCTTGCAGGCCTTGTGTTCTGATAATCGTTGCCTTTTGGTGGGGGTGTGTGTTGAGGGGGTTAGGCTATCCTGTAGTTAGCTTTGGTGCACCCTCAAGAAAACTGACTCATATATGATTTGCATGGCATTGAACAACTATTCTTTTCAGTCAAGAATGACATGTTTTGAAGCTATGCTTGTGTTATCCTTAGGCAGTGCAACTGGTAAAATATGTTCTTTTCATACATCTTGTTATCACTTATAAAATTGCTGTCAGTTTCTTCCTTCTGCTTTCAATTAAATATTATCACACTTTTGTGTTAGTGACACCTATATTTATACAAAGCATTATCTACAATTTGAAATGTATGGATATATCTGCATGTTTTCAATACTTTAAGGAAGCCTAATAAATACCAGTGAGCATGCCCTTTCTGATGACATTTAATGCTTGTACAGTTCAGTAATAAGTACAAAGTTGAGTCTCCATTATCTTCCTAGGAAGAGTTGCCTTAGAACATCCTTGAGAACAAAAGGAAAATAATTCATCTACCCACACTTAACTACTTTGCAGAAAAAGAGAGACAGCAACAGATAGATGTAACTCAGGGACAAGAGTTCTCTGGGGCAAAATTATAATGGAAGATAATGACAAATGATGAATTGGAAATCACTTGAGGTTTCATATTTTAGTGCTAGATTCAAGTTTCTGACACAGATCTTGTTCTTTGAAATTGGACATGCTATTTAAGTTCTCTGTATCTAAGTTTCCTCATCTACAATACAAAAAATAATTCCTATATTTTTGGATTTGGAGGACAGTAAAATGATCCTATTTGGGAATTGTAAGAACAGGAGAGATCTGTTATTTTTCCTAGATTTCCTGTTTATTTTCAGATATTCTTTTATATATTAGTTGACTTTTGTACCTGCTTCACAGCTCTCCCATCCATCTTATTGTCTCTCATCTAGGTAAATGGTAAATACAACTCCCTAATAATCACTGATGACACTGTTCTTAATCTAGTCCACTTGAGCCAACAATTATTTTATTACCATTATTGCTATCAGAAATCTTAAATTCAGAGTTATCTGTCTCTCCTTTATAACTTGTATGCTTTTTTTCTTTTTTACAGAACTGGGCCTCAAACCCAGGGCTTTGTGTATTCTAGACATGCACTGAGCAGTATCAGCTGCCTTTGGTGTATTGATACAGGAATTAATTATATATCCCAGACTGGCCTTTAAATCACTCTGCAGGTTATACTGGCCTTGAACTTCTAGTCTTACTGCCTCAGCTTTCCAAGTGCAGAGATTACAACTGTGCATAACCATGATTGTCTTTTAACTTTCCTATTCATTTTTCCTCATTTTTATTAGCAAAAATTCATTGTACAAAGGGGTTTTATTGTGGCACATAGTGTACTTTGAAGAAACTAATCTTTGATTACTCTTTCTTATTTTAAATGTAATTTAATTTTATTGTAGTGATGTACAGAGAGGTTTGTTACATAAGTGTGGTAGTGAGTACATTTCTTGTCGAACAGTATTACCCCCTCCCTCATTTTGTCCCACTTTTCCTCCCCCTGACTCCCCTCTCCTTCAAATTATAGAGTTCATTTCCAACATAGTGTCTTGTGGGTATCACTGTTGCATTGGTTCACCATTTGTCCTTTTCCTCAACATTTTGTTATTCCCCTTCTCCTCCTTAGATCAGATAAATGTATATTTCTCTTCAGATCATATAAATCTTTCAGCTTTTACGGTTACTCTTTCTTGACTTTTTTTCTTCTTTAAAATTTTTTGTTGGTTTAATTATGTTTTTGTGTACATGCAATAAACTTTTACAATATTCACCCCTGGTAATCCTCATATTTTTCCCTCCCCATCTGCTGGTTCCTCCCCAATACTTCTTTTTTTTTTTTTTTGGGTCCGGTCGTGGGGCCTGAACTCTGGGCCTTGGTGCTGTCCCTCAGCTCTTCAGCTCAAGGCTAGCGCTCTACTACTTGAGCCACAGCGCCCACTTCCGGCTTTTTTCTTTTTGCTTATGTGGTACTGAGGAATCGAACCCAGGGCCTTGAGCATGCAAGGCAAACGCTCTACCACTGAGCCTCCTTCCCAGCCCCTCCCCAATACTTCTTTTAAAATCATGGCATACAGATATACATTTGACAAGGCACTAAAGACCAGAATATACAAGGAGATAAAAATCCCTCCTGAAGAATCAATAACTCAATTAATACATAGACAAAGGAGCCAAACAGATATTTCTTTAAACAAGTATAAATATCCAATAAATACAAGAAGTTATTATCAACATTCTTATCCATAAAAGAAATTCAAATCAAAACATCATTGAGATTCCACTCACTAGTCAGAATGGTCATCATCAAGAATACAAAAACAAATATTGGTGAGGAAGCTGGGTATAAAGGAACTGGAAAACACTGTTGATAAGAATGTAAACTAGTGCAGTCATCATGGAAACCAGATTAGAGTATTCTTACAAAACTAAACATAGAGCTAATCTACAATCCAGTGATACCACTCTAGCATTTATCTGAAGGAATGTAAATCAGTATATAAAGTGGTATCTACACATGCATGCTCATCACAGTACTAGTTACAATAGTCAAGTTATGGAAATATCCCAGATGTCCTACAACTGCTGAAAGGATCAAGAAAATACGGCATATATAAATAATGGGGGCTGGGAAGGTGAGCGCTTGCCTTGCATGCATGAGGCCCTGGGTTTGATTCCTCAGCACCACATAAGCAAAAAGAAAAAAGCTGGAAGTGGCGCTGTGGCTCAAGTGGTAGAGCGCTAGCCTTGAGCTGAAGAGTTGAGGGACAGCGCCCAGGCCCAGAGTTCAGGCCCCACGACTGGACCCCACCAAAATAAATAATGGAATGTTATGCATACATCTTGAAGAACAATATTATGTTATTTTCAGGGAAATGAGTAGACTTGTAAAAACTCATGCGGGGCGCCGGTGGCTCACGCCTGTAATCCTAGTTACTCACGATGCTGAGATCTGAGGATCGTGGTTCAAAGCCAGCCCAGGCAGGAAAGTCCGTGAGACTCTTATCTCCAATAAACCACTCAGAAAGCCGGAAGTGCGGCTGTGGCTCAAGCAGTAGAGCACTAGCCTTGAGCTGAAGAGCGCAGGTACATCGCCCAAGCCCAGAGTTCAAGCCCTATGACCGACCGACCAAGAAAACAAAACAAAACAAAAACTCACTGAGTGAATTAAGCCAGGTACAGTAAGACAAAGTATATGCTTTTTCTTGTATTTGGATATTAGATCTAAAATATGAACACCTGTATACATAGAAGACCACATATTTGTATATATGGTCAATCAAATTGATACATGGTAGACACACATGTGAGATGACATGATGAAATTCCTTCCAGAAATTAACATTAAGTTTAACAAAATGAGAATATGAGGAAGCATGTTTGCACTGGAAAGTGGATACTAGTGGGAGGGGATGGCGAGTGGAGAAGGATAAGGAGGGCAAAAGTAGTCATAATAATACATGTACATATGTGAAAATAGAGCAAGTAAACTCTATGAGAATGGTTTGGGAAGGGGGATAGGGAGGAGGGTGAAGAATGGGAGAGGTGACGCATCAAGATGCATTATTTGGGCTGGGAATGTGGCTTATTGGTAATGTGCTTGCCTAGCATGCCTGATGCCCTGAGTTCAATTCCTCAGTACCACATACACAGAAAAAGCTGGAAATGGCACTGTGGCTCAAGTTGTAGAGTGCTAGCCTTGAGGAAAAGAAGCTCTGGGACAGTGCCCAGACACTGAGTTCAAGCCCCAGGACTAGCAAAAATAGATGCATTATGTATACATAAAAGGATATGCTCAAATGAAAGGATAATTTAATGAATTGTTTTAGGGAATTATTGTATAAAATTAGCACTTACAACTGATGTTTTCCAGGCAACAATGTTTGTGCAATAAACTATTTCACTTTTTCAAATATTTATTTTTTAGGTATAGCATCCACGTCTGACTGAAAACGATATTTTACTGGCTGAGTTTGGTTTATATCACTTAACATGGGAATATCTAGTTCCATCTATTTTACTGCAAAGGCAATTTTATTTACCTTTATGACTGAATAAGCATATATCATAATTATTATAGTTATTACAGATAATATATAATGTTTAACATATAATGATTAGTTTAATAATCATAATAATATTCTACTATATATGTTTACTATATATTCTTTATCCAGTTATTGGTTTTTGGGAAGCTAGGCATGTTCTCTATTGTGGTAACCATAAATAGTGCTTCATAGACATGAGTCTACAAGTAGCTTTCCTGTATGTTGATTTAAATTTGAATATATGCCCAAGAGTTGTATAGCAGAGTCATATGTTGGTTCTAATTTTAGACTCGGGGAATTGATGTGCTGATTTTCATAGTGGCTGTACTAATTTGCATCCTTCAAAACAATGTATTCAGGTTTCTTTTTTCCATCATATCTTCATCAGTATTTGTATTTTTTTCTTTTTTTTGTTTTATAGATGTTAGGCATTCTGACTGAATAAAGATAGAATCTCAATGTTTTCATTTACATTTCTTTTATGACTAAATATGTTGAATATTTCTTCATGTATTTTAAATCATTTGTACTTCTTCAGATATCTTTGTGTTCAATTCATTGCCTTATTATTATGTGGATTTTTTTCTATTATTGTTTCACTTTTTAAGCTCTTCATATATTCTCAGTAGTAGTTATTTGTCCATTGAGTAGCCAGAAAAAATTTTCTCCTAGTCTAAATTGCCTCTTGATTCTGGTAATCATGTTCTTTGCATTTAAACATTTCAAAATGTTTTAGGAATCCCATTTGTCAATTCTTTCTTTCAGGCATTTGTTGCGTATGCCTATATCTATAGTGTTTTTCCATATGGTTTGATGTAATAGTTTCAATGTTTCAGGTCTTAGGTATTTGATCTACTTTGAATTCATTTTTATTTTGCATAGGGCAAAAGACAGGGATCTAGTTTTAAGTTTCTGCATGTGGATATCTTTTTTCCAACACCATTTGTTGAAGACTGTCTTTTGTCCAACATACTTTATTGGCTGCTTTGTCAAAAGTCAGATGGCTGTAGGTGTGTGGATTTATTTCTGGACCTTTCATTCTATTCCATTGGTCTACCTATTTCGTTCCAGTATCACACTGTTTTTGTTACTATGGTTCTGCAGAGTAATTTCAGATCAGGTAATGGGTTGCCCCCAGCATTTCTCTTTTGGTGGTCCTGGATTGCATTGGCTATTCAGGGTTTTTTATATTTCCATATGAATTTCAAGATTGATTTTTATATTTTTGTGAAAACCAACATTGGAATTTTGATGGGGATTACATTGAACCTGTAAATTTGGGTAGTATAGCCATTTTCACAAAACTAATTTTGCCAATTCATGAACAAAGAATGTCTTTCCATCTTCTAATGTATCTTTGGTCTCATTTTACAATAGTTTATATTTTTTCATTGTAGGGATCTGTCACATCCTTAGTTAAGTTTATTCCTAGGTATGTGATTCTCCTATTTGTTCCATCATGATAAGACTGCTTCCCCAAACCCCACATATCCCAACTCTAGTTATTCACTCTTGTCTAGTTCACAAGTTCTTTCTGGCTGACCTTACCTTCCTACTTACCAAACACTCCATGGCCAGCCAGGAAATATGAAACGTGAAATGTGAAATATGTGAACTATCTTTTATCTTTACTCAACAGGTCAATCTCTACCTTGTAATCTTTGTTTTCTGCTTTCCCAGTGTATGTGTGGTAATAATTACAGAAGACAGGCATGAAAAATCTCTACCTAATTTACCACTACTGCCTTGGTCAGCAGTTCTTCTTTTCATTTTGTTGATATCCTGCCATATTCACCATGATGGGTGCAACAACTATTTCGGTAGAAAAACCTCTGAGTCCTACTACCCTACATTTTCGGCAGATGATCTTTCATGGTAATTTATGAGAAAAGAAAGAACAGCAGATATTTCTTGCTTTCCATATATGTTATAAAGATACTGTACAGAGGGGTTACAGTTACATGAGTAAGGTGATACATTTCCTATCGAGCATTGTTGCCCCCTCCTTTGTTTTTCCCCTACCATCCCTTCCCTCCCACTTCCCAACTCCTCCCTCCCCGGGCAAGTTGTAAAGTTCGTTTTCAATATAATGTCTTGTACATCTCATTGTTACAATGGGTCAACCTGTATCCTTGTTTCAGCATTTTGTAATTTCCCTTCCCCTCTCCAAATTAGAAAATTGTATATACAAGATTCAAGGCACCAAAATCAAATACAGTGAAAACAGGGTTATACCATCCCATACATTTTTATACTTTTCTTACCTACTCAATTTCTTTCCTGCCATTTTCCTTCTGTTTCAACCAAAGAAGTATTGCTATTCTTTTTGAAAGTTACTACTTCTACCTGAATTGTTAATTTTCCTATTCCCTCCTTATATGGGGTTATACTCCATCAATTTCAGTTCATTCTCTAATATCATCAGTCTCTCCCTCCATTACCTTCTATTCATGAGTTCTCTAAAGTGAAATAAAATACCTCAGTCATTCAGAGCTACTATCTTATCTCTTTGCTTCCTTTTGTTGCCAACTTCTGAAAATAGCAACCATACATTCTGCCCTTATTTCCTTACAACAGACTTTTTTCACTCTTCAACATGATTTCTTCACTAAATGCTATTCACCAATCCAGAGTGTCATTTTTTTTGAGCATGCTGTTTAATAGGATTTTTCTGTTATTCTCTAACCCTGTGTTCATAAGGGATTTTCAGAGAAGTGGAACATGTGTGTGTGTGTGTGTGTGTGTGTGTGTGTAGTGTATGTGAGTATATATATAGTATATATATATACAATACTTTATTAAGGTATATAATAAGGTATACATGTATATCACACATATACCTGATAGAGTATTGATCTGTGCAATTATACGATTTGAGAGGCCCCACCATCCTCTCTGCAAGTTGGAGATTCTGGGAAGTGAGTGATATAGGTTAGTCTGGGTGTGCATTTGAAGGCTTGAAAAGCCAGGGGAACTGGTGATGTACATTGCAGTCTGAGTATGAAAGATGGATTTCCTAGCTCAAGAATCCAAGCAAAAAGGAATGAATTATCTTTTTTGCCTTTTGTCCTTGATCATGGTTTTCATCATCTTTATTGTGGTCATGTTCACTGTACTCTCCTCTTCTTTATGGGTCTCCTTTTCTTATTCTGTCACTTCTCATTTACTCAGAAGGTCATTGTATATCATTACTTTGTTAGTGCTATGATGCTAAAAATCTGTATCTATAATCTTGAACATTGAATGCAAAATTTCGCTTTTTTATAAAAGCTGATTTCAATCTTAATGTGTCTAAATCTGAACCCATTGTTTTTCCTGGAAAAACAATCTTCATCTAGAATACTAGGATCTACTATTTGCCTTGTGTTAGTTTCCTGTAGTAACAAATTACCACAAACTTCTCGGCTCTTATACTTTCTACCTTTAGTTCAGGCCTTTATTAATATATTTTAGTGATTATTCATAATTATGTTTATGTGAATGAGGAACTTTATTTTCATCTTTTAGTTTGAATAAATGGTAATAAAAGGGTGTAGAGTGTGCTTCTTTTTGTCTAAGATGTATGGGACCGTGATAGTAAATGTTATTAGTCAGATGGGGAGAGGTGGCTCTATGGGAAGAGTATATATCAGGAAGATAAGTAATTTAAAAGAGGACTTGGGGAAATGGCATGTACAGGGGCCAAGACATGTAGCAGATATCCAGGAATTGTACTGAAGCCAGAGTCAAAAGGATTTTTCTTTTCAGTAAATGAAGTACATCAACCAAAGTTTGCAGTTAAGTACCTGGTTTTGTGAGGATTGGAGGTTAAGTCATTTTTTTTTCCAGTGACTGGGCTATTTGAAGAGCATACATCTGTTTTCTGTATAAAGTGAGATTATATATGTAGAATGCCAAGAACAAACATTTAGTATATGTTCAATAAATAGTAGTTATTTCTCTTAATAAGTACCTCTATTTCACTTAATATAATTTTTTCCAAGTCTTTTCATTTCCTAACAAATGGAGCAATGTCATTCTTTCTGATGGAGGCATAGAATTCCATTGTGTATATATACACTACATTTTCTTGATCCATTAATCTACTGAGGGGCATCTAGGTTGGTTCCATATCTTAGCTATGGTAAATAATGCTGAGGTAAACATAATCGTGGTTGTAGCTTTAGTATGGTCTTGAAAAATGGAAATCATAAACCTATTCTATAGAGTTTTTCCCCTAAAGCTATAAGCATTTTAAACACACAGTACAAGATCATGTTATTTCTATTTTATTGTTATTACAATACTATATAGTCATGTTATTACTATTTTATTTGACATGTTCAGGAAACATGTCATCCTTTTGAGGGAAGGGTGCAGGGGTTCTTTGAGGTCTAAATACTATGAATAATTCGGGAAATCTCTAGAAGGAGGAAAAAACTCAATGATGCATTTTGGTTCATAGAAGATCTTCATTAACCAGGAGATGGAGAGAAATGTCAAGTATTCACATCATACTTTTTGTACCTCACAAGGTTCAAATGAGCTAATTGGCTTTAGAAAACAGCCTTTGGAACCTTTTCAAACTTGAATTGCTTAGACCGACCTTTGCTTTAAACTGAAATTTGTAGACTAATGGAATAATAACTTTGGCAATTAAGGAAGAACTCAGAAAATCTGTAGATAATGACATGATTGATTGAGAATTACAAGGAAATTTAGATGAACAACCAATCTTGTTTATAGAGTGTCTCAGATTGTTGTCAAGGAATACTTAAAAATTTATTGTAAAGGTTATTACAGAGGGGCTAGAGTTACTTAAGTCAAGTATTGAGTACATTTCTTTTTGAACAATGTTGCCCTCCCTCGTTTTCTCTGTTTTTCCCCTCCTGACCCCCCCAAAGTGTCTAGTGAGTTTCACTGGTGAATTGGTTCACCCTTTGTTCCTCCATTTCTGTGTAGAAATAAAAAATAATGACAAAAAGGGAAAAACAAAAGAAAGAACCATAAAAAGTAAAATAAAATCATTTTATTTCCTCAATTTTTTGAGTTCATTTTGATAAGCATCATTTTGTATGTTCATATGCACATACCTATTGAGCTCTTGTGATCTTCTCCTAAGAATATCCGCCTTTGGTCTCACTGTATCCTGTTTAATTGATCACATCCAAGAATACTTTTTGTCTCTTACTACTCATTGTGTTTATTTGAAGATTTATAGGCACGTTCTAATTATTACAAATGAGGGAAGACATGACATGTTTCTTTGGGTCTTTCTTACTTCACTTAATATAATTTTTTGAAGTTTTTCCATTTCCTTATGAATGGGACAATGTCATTCTTCCGAATGGAAGCATAGAATTCCATTGTGTATTGAAGGTTTTGCCATTTCCTCAAAACTGCTTTAATTTCTTCATACACTCATCTACTGAGGGGCATCTGGGTTGATTCCATATCTTACCTATGGTAAATAATGCTGCAGTGACCAGGGTGTGCTGGTGGCTTTAGTGTGGCCTGATTTGTGATCAATTGGATAAATGCCCAGGAGTGAGATTGTCAGGTCATAGGGGAGTTCTATGTTTAGTCTTTTTTTATTTAAATGAGTTTTTTTATTGTGAAAATACTGTACAGATGGGTTACAGTTACATGAGCAAGGAAATGAGTACATTTCTTATCAAGCATTGTTGCCTCCTCCTTTGGTTTTTTTTTTTTTTTTTTTGGTCTGGTCGTCGGTCTGAACTCTAGGCCTGGGCGCTGTCCCTCAGCTCTTCATCTCAAGGCTAGCACTGTACCACTGGAGCTGCAGCGCCACTTCTGGCTTTTTTTCTTTTTGCTTATGTGGTGCTGAGGAATCAAACCCAGGGCCTCGTGCATGCAAGGCAAGCACTCTACCACTGAGCCACCTTCCCAGCCCCTAAAGTTCATTTTTCAACATAGCATCTTGTACATCTCATTGTTGCAATGGATCAACCTGTATCCCTATTGAAACAATTTGTTTTTCTCCCTTCCTCTCCCCAAATTATACCACCATCAAATACAGTGAAAACTGGGGTTATACTGTGGGGGAGAGACATACAAAGCAACAAAAAAAATCACATGGTACCTTATAAATATGTTAGAAACAATAGCAAGAAAGAAAAAACCATTTGTGTCCCTTTCTTGGGTTTCATTTTGCTTAATATTTTATATGGTCATATGTACATAGCTTTTGACCTTTTCTGCTTTTCCTAAACTTATACTAGTTATTGCAAATAAGGGAAAACAAGGGATCTATGTTTCTTTGGGCCTGACTTACGTCATTTAATATAATTTTTTCTAAGTCTTGCCATTTCCTAACAAATGGGGTGATGTCATTCTGATGGAGGCATAGAAGTCCATTGTGTGTGTATGTGTGTGTGTGTGTGTGTGTGTGTGTGTGTGTGTGTGCGTGCGTGCGTGTGTGTGTGTGTGTGTGTGTGTATCACATTTTCTTGATCCATTCATCTACTGAGGGGCATCAGGGTTGGTTCCATATCTTAGCTATAGTAAATAATGCTGCAATAAACGTAGTTGTGCTGGTCGCTTTAGTATAGCCTTGTTTGTGAACATTTGAGTAAATGCCTAAAAGTGGGATTGCTGGGTCATAGGGGAGCTCTATGTGGAGTCTTTTGAGGAACCTCTATACTTCTTTCCAAAGTGGTTGAACAAGTTTACATTTTCACTAACAGTGTAGTAATGTTCCCTTTTGGCCATATCCTACCAACAATGTAGTAGCATTCCCTTTTGGCCACATCCCTGACAGCAACTGTTATTGTTAGTTTTCTTGATAATGGCCATTCTAACTGGGATGAGGTGGAATCTCAGTGTTGTTGGGATTTGCATTTTTTTATGGCCAGAGTTATAGAACATCTCTCCTGGCTATTCTATGTCTTCTTCAGAGAAGTCTCTCTTTAATCGTCTTTAGCCTACTTACTGGGATTGTTGAGGGCTTTGGTTTTGGGGAATTTAATTTTTTGAGCTCTGAGTATATTTCAGATATGAGGCCCTTGTCTCATGCATAGCTAGTAAAGAAAGATCTTTTCCCATTCTGTGGGCTATTTATCTTGTTATCTATGAACTTTGCCATGCTGAAACTCTTCAGTTTGATGCAATCCCATGTATCCAGTCTTTCTTTGATTTGTTGTGATCTGGGATCTTTACTTAGGAAGTTTCATCCTGTGCTAAGGAGCCCTAGAGTTTCCACTATCTCTTCCTGTAATATTTTCATGGTATCTGGTCTTACATTAAGGTCTTTGATCCATGTGGAATTGTTTCTGGTGCAGAATAATACATATAGATCTAACTTCAGTTTTCTGCATGTGTATAGCAAAATCTGCAAGCACCATTTGTGGAAGAGGCGATCTTTCTTCTATCCTGTGTTTTTGGCTCCCTTATCACATAATATGTGGCTATAAGCCTGAAGCCTATGGGTCTTCACTTCTATTCCATTGGTCCTGAGGCCTATTCTTGTGTCAGTACCAAGCTATTTTCATTGCTACAGCTATGTAATAAGTTTGAAGTTTTTGATATTGATATTCTTCCAGCACTGTTCTTCCTACTAAGGATTGTTTATGCTATTTTGTATCTTCTATTATTCCACATGAATTTTTGGATTGCTTCCTATATATTATTGAAGAAGTTGTTAGGATTTTGATGGGTATTGCAGTGAATTTGTGCATAGCTTTGGGCAGTATTGCCATTTTCACCACGTTAATACTTCTAATTCAGGAGCATGAAAGGTTTTTCCATTTCTTCAAATCTGTTTTAATTTCCTTTTCCAGGTTTTTAATGTTTTATTTATTCATTTTTCCATCGTGGGGCTTGAACTAGGGGCCTAGGCACTGTCTTTGAGCTCCTTTTGCTCAAGGCTAATACTATACCACTTTGAGCCACAGTGCCACTTCCTAATGTTTTCACTATAGAGGTCCTTCACATTTTTGGTTAAGTTAATTCCTAGGTAATTTTTTGAGGCTATTATAAATGGAGTTGTTTTACTGATTTCAGTCTCGCTCTTCTCATTGTTGATGTAAAGAAAAGCTACTGATTTTTGTGGGTTAATTTTATACCCTACTACTTTGCCAAAGTTTTGGGTCAGCTCAAGTAACTTGGAGAGAAGTCTGTGGGGTTCTTTATATGCAGGATCATGTCATCTACAAGGAAGGAGATTTTTACTTCTTTCCCTATTTGGATCCCCTTTATGCTTGTTTTTTTTTTTGCCTTATTGCTCTTGCTAGGAATTTCAGTATTATATTGAAGAGGAGTGGAGACAGTGGTTATCCATGTCCATATTTTAGAGGAAATGGTTTTAACTTTTCACCACTAAGTATAATGCTGGCTGTCGGTTTGTTATATACAGCCCTTATTATATTGAGTAATGTTCCATGGATTCCTAGCTTCTGCAGAACTTTTATTATGAAGGGCTGTTGAATCTTTTCAAATGCCCTCTCTGCATTTATTGAGATGATAATGTGGTTCTTGTACTTCCTTCTGATGATGTGTTAAATAACATTAATTGACTTGAGTATATTGAACCAGCTTTGCAACCCTAGAATGAAACCCTTTTGCTCAGAGTGTATGAATTTTTGGTTATTTGTTGAATTCGGTTGGCCAGAAGTTTCACATTGCTGTCCATCAAAGTTATGAGTGTATAGTTCTCTTTCTTTGATGAGTCCCTATATGGTTTTGGGATGAGGGTTATTGTGGCCACATAGAATGAGTTTGGTAGTGATCATTCACTATCCATTTCATTGAAGAGTTTGAGTATTGGAGTGAGTTCTCCTTTGAAGGCCTTATAAAATTTGGCTGTGAATCCATCTGGTCCTGGGTTTTTCTTGGATAGGAGGTCTTTCATTACCATTTATATTCTATTACTTGTTATGGTTCTATTTAGTTGGTTTAAATCTTCTTGGTTTAGCTTGGGTATATCAATATTCACTAAGAATTCTCCAAGGACTACTTTTTAACGCTCATGTTTTCAAGCTACGTCTAGAATATCAGTAAGAGGTCTCAATTCACTGATGAAGGAAGTGAAATTACTTATCTTAGTGGTGAGTAAAATAGCATCAAAGAAGTAGGGAAGAGAGGAGAAAATGGAGGAGGAACCGAAGAGTGAGTAAAACAGAGGAGAACCTAGGATAAGCCTTAGATTTCTAAATGTAGGCAGGGGGATTGTAATCCTATCTAATTTAGGGGTTGAATGGTGGGAAATATGAGCTTACATTAGGTAGAAATGATAAATCCAGTTTGGGTTATGTTGAATTGATAACAACAATTCACTTATTGACTGCTTATGTCAGATCTCATGAAGACCATGCTATACTCAGTATTTCACTTAGACCTCGCAGGTGGTTACCATTATAATTTTTGTTTAACAGGTGACAAATGGAGGTATTCAGAGGTCAAATAGATGGTTTCCAATGTTGAATGTCAGAGATAGGAACTTAAACAAGAAACCACATTACTTTGACTCTATATGTAGAACATCACAGGTAAGGATATTTAGCAAATATTTCACGCATGAATGTGAAGTTAATCAGAAAGACCTACATTTGGGAGCCAAGAGAATATAGTAGTAGAATATTCTTAGAATAGATGGAATCATGATGAACATCAATGTTTAAGGTAAGGAAATAAAGTGAAAAAGAGTAGCTAAAGAAGTAAGAAGAGAAGTAGGAAGAAAAAGGACTAGTAAGTGTGAAGATGAAGGGATTGTCTAGTATCTTAGACAGCTTAGGGGTTAAGACAACTGAGAAGGGCTCATGAATTTGGGGAACAATAAAGGAATTTGTGACTCCAGTGAGAACAATTTCAGTACAACAGTAAAAAGGAAAATAAGGATGATGGCTAAGGAAAGAGAGGATGTTAAAAAAGTAGAAATGTTGTGTGTAGAGAATTTGTTTTAAAACTTAATACTGTAAGGAAATATGAAGTATAGCACAAGAAGGGATAAAATGTCAAAGAAGGTAGGATTTTGTTAGTTTAAGATATAGAAAATTTGCAGGATTTTATTTGCAGAGGAAAATTGAGCCAATGTAAATGATATATAGGATAGAAAGGCTGATCATTAAAGTATTATTCCTAGGGAGACAGAATACGATTACAAGACCAGGCAGAAGTTTGACCGAGTTAAAAGGAGCCCCTCCTGCTCTGTAGGAGGCAAAATCCATACAGTTATAGAAAGATGTGTGAAGAAGGGCCCAGCAAGTAGGAGATTTATATCCTGTCATTATTTTTTTCCTTTTGGGCCAGGAAATAGGCCATCTACTTAGACAAACACATTGGGAGTGAGTTGAAGTCAAGTGGAGCTGCATGTGTTCAAACATCAGTTTTGGACCAAGGTTTACTTAGCAGCTAATCAGGGTTCCTCAGCAAATATGTGGTACTGTGACTGAGTAAGGTGCCCATCTGGCCAAGAAACCTATCATTTCCTAATCTCTGATGAAAGTTATGGCCGATAAGCTTTTAGAACAGAGTATTAACATTACCTATTTATCTTCATTCCCAACAGGAAAATTCTTTTTACCTTAGTTAACCAGAAAACACGTATGAATTTCTTCAAAAGGAACATCTAATAAAGAAATAGTGGGAGGGGACAAGAAACACATAGAAATAAATGAACAACCTTGAAGAACAGAGATTTACTACATAAACTACCTGTAACAGTGCAAAGTATAAACTTAGTTGGCCAAAATTTCAGGGTCCTCACTAAATTCTTTCTCCTCAGCATTGTTCATTTATGACTCTTCCTCCACTGTCACTGGATCATAATGGACACCTCTTCTGCATGGTCAGGTCTATATCCCTTATTTCCAACTCCTGTCTGCACCCTAAACATTGCTATTCTTTTAAGTATCTAATAAAATTCCTGTTTACTTATAAACCTTGCTGTCAACTTACCTTGTGATAATTACTTACAGTGGATCTGCAACTTAAAGCAGTGGTTTTAACCCTCACAAATTATGACAATTATATGAACAACTTCTAAAAATACTGCTTGTTGGGCTCCATCCTACAGATTCTGACTCAGTTAATCTTTGGTGGGGTTTGGGATTTAGGACAAACTATATCTAATGGTAAGAAAGTGGCTTATCTTACAGGCTTTTTGGGAAATAGAAAATTTGATTGGAAAGTCAGTCAAGCACCCAGAATTACTTCTTACTCCATTGTGTGACTTTTTACATTTTATTAAAATTTTCATATATTAATTATATAAATAATAGGGTTAATTATGACATCTTCATACTTGAATCATTCAGTATTTTCCTACCTTTTGCTGTGGCTTTGCCTAGGCCTTCCAATGTCTGAAAAGGTAGTTTCCTTCTCTTCCTATGTCAATTCCAAATCCTTTCCTGGGCCTCTGCTCCCCAGCAGCACTTTAGCTAGTTTCTTCTTCCTTGCTTGGTAGCCTCCCAAGGTGGTAAAACTACTATTTTCCTTTTTCAGGTTCTTGGCTGATTGCAATTTAAAATTCCATTACTTCAATTGTGTTAACATTTTTAAGAAAGCTACTTAGCAAAGAGCCAGTCGCTCATATCTGTAATGCTAGCAACTCAGAAGGCTGACATCTGAAGATCATGGTTTAAAGCTAGCCCAAGCAGGAAAGCCTGAGACTCATCTCAAGGTAACTACCAAAAGCCAGAAGTGGAGCTGTGACTCAAGTGGTAGAGTAGTATCCTTGAGTGAAAAAATTCCTCAGGGACAGTGTGCTGAGGTTCTGAGTTCAAGCCCAATACCAGCATAGAAAAAATGCTACTCAGAGGTACTGAAACAGTTGGAAATTCTGGCACTAAATTGAGCAAATGCAGGTTAACATTTTTCCTTAGAAGAAGGGAGAAGCAGCTTTCCCAGTGCCTTCAAACCACATTATATTTAGTGGAGTTCTGTAGGCCATTACATAATTATGAGAAAACAACAAAATTTACTCAAATTAGGCCTTGAATCATGTTTTCCAGTGAAATTTACATCTCTCAACTTGATAACATATACATTGTGGTTTGAAGAAGAAAAATAACTTATCAAGTATTATTAGAAATCTTGATTCCCTGCTTCTGTTCTTCCAGTCAATGAAACTTACATGTACATGGCTGCTGTGATTCTTCACTTGCATCTTGTTGATATGCTGTCTTTAGTGTTTTTTTTTACAAAGAAGAGAAATACAAGTGAGTTTATTTTGCAGATGTTTTTCTTGGAATCTAATAAAGTATCACAAGAAGGAATACTAATGACCAGGGTAGAGCAAGGATCTGGGGTGAATGTATTGTCAGCTGGATAAATGAGGTGTCCAAGAGAATGGAGATCACTGAAGTCTGGATTCAAAGTTATAGTCAGACTTCATTTTTAGTTTTCCAAGTAAGCACTGTTTCCTATGAAGGAAATTTTGGAGGGAGACTTTCTGTTGAAGTGGAACATTTTAGGCAAAGGGACTCAATTGTTTTGAGTATCATGAAGGCTATTTCCAAGTTTCTGTAATTTTTTGACATTGGGCATAGTGTCTGTCATCTTAAGCAGAGTACCCGTTGGAGACATTTCTGAAGTCTCCTAATTATATTGTGGGTTCCAGATGGAACACACATACTCATTCAATGTTAGTTTCTTGTTGAAGAGTAGGGTAATATCTGGGGAGCTATTTTCATCACTTCTGAATAACAGAGTAGATTGGGAGAATTCTGATCTCTCTGCCTTCTCTGTTTAAGAAGTTTGTGATGGGGTGTGGAAATAGACAAGGTCAGCCATTAGTCTCTCTTTCATTGAAGAATAAAGTTCATTCTGATGCTTCTGTGTGGTATTTATGATAAGCACCTTAGCAGACCCAGAGTTTCAGGGTGTAAGTCTAAGGAAACTGAATCATAAGAGTATCAGAGTAAAGAAAGCAGAAAGTGAACTCAACAGACTAACAGACTTTTACTTTGGGAGTAAAAGCCTGAGAGATATGCCAGAGTGTTGCAGCAGCCAGACTGCAGAGAAAATGGCCTGCTCTCTTACAACTGAGGTCTCTTTTATTAGGCAGAGGGGGTGAAGTAAGGTGGGGCAGGGGTCTAGGGTAGTTTGTTATGGGAGAGGAACAGGAAAGGAATCAAGGAAGAGGCTCTTTGTGCAGAGATGGAATTTTATCTTAAGTTACAGGGGAGGGTTTTTCTTTCTCTCCCCAGCCCTTCCTTTTTTTTTTTTTACAGCATCTGGGCTAGCAGACATGTTAACAAATAGTATGGTCCTCAGTTCAATTTTACAGTAGCAGGGTATGTTTGGGGAGGGGAAAAAGGAAGGGAGATGATTCTGTCAGGTCTTCAGCAATGGCAGGTCTAAGATATGGCTGTCAGGGGGAAAGGTGAGTGTTTTTATTTTGAGTCATTTTCCATGAGTAATAGTCCCCAAGAAGTACCTAAGGATCTAAATCCTAAATACCAAAACATTTGCTCTACTACCCTCCTTTCCCCTGCTTTTGCATGTCTTGTACACCATTATGCCCACAGTATTCAGCTACAGATGTAAAAATATAGACAACCTCTAATGTCAGGCTTCTTGCATTGAACACAAAAGAGTACTTCCCTGTGTTTCAATACATCCCTACTTCCCTTGTTGATAAAGTGTTCTGAGATATTGTACTCATTGAGTTCATATCCCATCAGATTTGATTGACCTAGAAATTGAGCTTCAGATCTTCTTTTCTTGGAAGCATAGAGAGCCACTCACTGCTTCCCAGGGAGGATATGTTCCCCAGCATTTACAAGCACATTCACCTACACATGGTCCAGGAATGTTTGATCTAGAAATCCTTCAAGAGGAAATCATAGACTTCTATGACTAGATAAAGTAGCATATCCCTCCTGTGACTCACCTGGTACACAAAGTGGAGTGAGGTTGGATGAAGAAGGGAAAGCATGGGTGCAGCACTATAAGTATCATCTGCTGAACAGAAACTCTCATTTGCAGTATCACACTGGGTATGCAATGCTGTGAGTGCTGCCACAAGGGAAGAGCAGATGGGAGAGTGACACAGCTCTCAGCAAACAGGACTAGATGTAGAAATATATAGAAGATGCTAGAGGTGGTTTTTTTGAAGTCAGCATAAAATAGAATTTATTCAGAAGCACATCTGAACTTCCTGAGATTTCTGAGCAGATGAAGCAGAAAAGGTGCTGAATAGTTGCTCTAAACTGTCAATAGCAGTGAATCAAACATTCATGAGTTTAAAATCAGAATACTGTCTATAGCTTTGCAGCTGATTCTAAACTGAGGCTAACATCCAGATAATAGAGTTGCCTGGTTTAGATTGTCCCATAAGTTATCACGACCTGTATTTGCTTATGTATAGAAACTAGAAAAAGAAATGACACCTCCATAGAAACTAGACACTTTGGTTAAATAATGCATTTCGATGTTTCTTTCTTTTTGGTGGTGACTAGCTGACTGGATTGATTTGATGCCAACTCGGCAGGAAGTAAGCATGAAATAGTTGCCTAGGGCTCATCTATTAGTTTTGTTCCATTCTAAAAATTCTGTGATAGAATTTTAAATTAGTGACATTAGGGTTGACCAGTAAACTATTTGAAAAATTTTAAGAAGTGATTTTGAATGCCTTTCCTTGAATGAGACAGAGGTGGAAATGTTTTGCTGACATTCAAAACATCTCATACCTCGGAATCAATAACGATCACTTTCATCAAACTCCTGAGTAAAGATTTTTCAATAAGATTTGGGACTAGAAATGAATATAGGACATGCATTCTAGGAAGGGTGCAAAGATCACTTTTAACTCTAAGGGATCCAAGAGAACTAAGACAGCTATTTGGGAATAAGCTACTAGTATGTCTAATGCATAAGGTATAAAACAAGGAGATGAGATTAAACAGTGGAGGAAAACAGACGTAAGATTCCAAGATGATGCAGGGAGGAAGTGGTGCATATGGGTTAAGAGCAGCAAAAGATTCTGATAACTTAGACTTTATTTCATTACTTTAGGCTCTTGAAAGTATTTGAGATTTATAGCTGGACCAGGACTTTGATGTTCAAATTCTGGCAACATAAACCTGGAGTCTTTTCTCTAGAATATATCTGATATCTATAAATCTTACCACACCAGATTGGTTCATTCATTCATTATGTACAGTTATATGTGGCATATATTGCATTGTATGTGTGTGCATCTATATACAAGTTTAATTTGAAAGGTTAGGGAAGATATCACCAAGAAGTGGAAACTTGAATGACAAGAAAGAAATAGCCAATCAAAACCTGACAGAATAATATTTAATATATAGAAAGCAAATGCAGAGGCACTGAGGCAAGAATAAGCACTAGATGTTTGAAGAACATCATGAAGGCCAGTGTAGCTATACACTATTGAATGAGGAAGAGCATGGTAAGAGATGGAGTCGGATAGGTGGACAACAACCAAATAAGCTAGAATCTCCATAGGCAGTAGAAAGAATCTGGACTTTAGTCTGAGAATAATGGGAACAATTAGAGGGTTGTGGGCAGAGTTGTAATATGTTTATTTTTTAAAATAAATATTCCTCTTCTCAGTTGGTGAGAAACTCAATGTAAGTGGTAAGAACAGAGAGAAGACAAATTTTGGAAAGCTATTGACAAAGTCCAGGCAAGAGATAATGGTGAATAATGCTAATTGAAATGAACTCCGAGGTATGAAAACAAGAGGGCTTTTTTTTTTTTTAATGGACTGTGTGAAGTTATTTCTTTTTTTTTTCTTTTATTTTCCCCCTTTAGTTTATCCCTTGTTGTCACTGTTTTCATTTTGGTACCCCATGTCATGTATATACATTTATCTGATTTGAGGAAGGGAAGAAGAATCACAAAATGGTGAGACAAAGGACAAAGAGTGAACCAATGCAACAGTAACACTCACAAGACACTATGTTGGAAATGAACTTTACAACTTGCTGGTATTGGGGAAGAGAAGAGGGGTAAGGAAATGTGGAAGAAAAAAAAAGAAAAATAAGAGAGGGGCTAACAATGTTTGACAAGAAATGTGCTCATTATCTTACTTATATAACTGTAACTCCTCTGAACATCACCCTTACAGTAAGATAAAATTAAAAAAAGAGATAATGGTGATATGAACTGAAGATATGGTAGAGATAGCTATGGGAAGATATGAATGCACATTCAAAAGGACTTTCTGAGAAAATGCATATTATATATGAGGGAAAGAGAAAAATCAAGGATGAATACGTGACTTCTCATGAATAATACCCTATCTGGATTATTGGTTCCAATTTTTTTGGAGACAGCATTAACACAATGGCCAAGAGCCTACACACACACACACACACACACCACACACACACACACACGCGCATGCGTGCGCATACTATGTTAGGAATAATCAATATTGTTTAATGTAAAATCTTCCACACCTGATATGTGAAATTGTAGCAAACACTGTGCTAATTTGTGAAAACTTCAAGAGCCATGAATTACAACAAAAAGGAAAAAGGAGCAAATAGAGGACTGGCATTATTTGGAAATAATAGTTCCTTACATAAGAAACTACTATGTTCACGTGGACAATTTGACAATTACATTTCATTTTTTATTTCCAATGAGCTTTTCTTGCCTGCAGTCTCCCTGTATGCTAAGTCAATGTCAGGCTTTAAAGCTGTCACAGGTGGAACCCCAAAACCTCAATGGAATTCAGATTTGATTTTCTTCTGTTTTGAGAACATAGGGTAAGTCATACAAAAACCGTTGCCTGAATAGCATTAGACATGAAAATATATTTGAGGTTATGGAATGAATGTGACAGTGGTGAATCCTAGCCTGGAGTGACAGAAGCAGCTATGTGCTCTTTAATAAATATAATGCCTTCTCAGAAGAAGTACAGATGGCCAATAAATATACAAAGACCTGGTGAACATATCTGGCCATAATGGAAATGAAAATCATAACAACACTAACCATCTAACTCCAATCAGAATGGCTATCATCAAGAATATAAACTACAACAACAAACGCTGATGAGGATATGGGGGAAAAGATGCCATAAGAATACACTGTTGGTGAAACTTCCACTATGGAAGTTAGCATGGAGATTCCTCAAAAATTAGAAGTAGAAATACCTTTGGATTGAGTGGTACCACTCTTGGACATTATCCAAATGAATGTGAATCAGGATATTATAAACACCCATACATCCATGTTCATTGTAGCACTACTCATGGTAATCCATTTATGGAAACAGCCCAGGTACCCTTGTTTTTTCCTTATATGTGGACAATAGACCTATTTAAAATATAAACATACATGCAAACATATGAAGAATCATAATGTATATATAACTAATCAAACTGACTGAAATATAGTATATACAGAAGTGAGATTCCATGGTGTAATCCTATTGAACATTTAATAGATGGTTTGATAAAATCATTATCAGGAAGCTGAAACCTGTCCTGACTTGGGGAGTTGGGGTAATAGGATAGGAGTGAATGAATGGAAAGAGGAAAGATGAGTGATTACAGTCATAATATTCAATGTACATATGTGAAACTGGAACTAGAAACTTGGTGAGACTGGAGGGTGAAGGAACAGGTGAGATGGGAGCCAAATGATAAAAGGGGTGACTAATCAAGATGCACTATATATAAAAATTTATTAAGTTGAACTCCTTTGTATAACTATTTGAAGATAACAATAAAAATAAATGCTATGAGTGTTATGCACACTTTTCTAAAGCACAGAGTCCAGTCCGTGCTCCACTCGTCTAGAACTAAGGGGGAGTTGATCAAAACATTTATCATAGCAAATGTTGCTTTGCCCAATTTTCTTCTGCACTAGATTGTGATATGCTCAAGAAGATTATAAATATTTTATTCCATTCTTCTGTCTCCTACCTTCTATCCCAGCCCTTAATTAAGGCTACCATTGTCTCTTACTTAGATGACTGCAGGCATCTTTCAGTCAATCTCCATGTTTGCCATCTCTAAACCATGTCTCACATTGTGGCTTCTACAGGGACATATCTAAGGTGTGCAAGTGTGAATAGAAAATATTATATCTCTTATTTATAGTTATCTCTCAATATCATTGGAGGATTGGTTCCAGAAGCTCCCACAGATATGAGATCTTTGGCTGCTCAAAATAGCATAGTATTTGCAGATAACCTATGGGTATGCCTCTATATGCTTCAAATCATCTCTGGATTATCTATAATACATAATAAAATGTAAATACTATGTACATTTTGTTATACTGCATTATGATTTTTTTGACATTTTAAGTGCAGTGTTTAAAACATGATTATTTACTTTTAAATTTACACTTATTTTTAACTGAATCCAAAATAAAATTACACATGTCATGTTTTGATATATTTTTACTTACAATATATTTGCATAAAGTGAAGTATAACTATCATACAACAGCACAGGAGAACTTCATCTTCCTATCCAACTGTAATTTAACACCTATCAGCCACCTGTCCTTATCCTTCAATCTTTCCTACTCTTCTCAGACTCTGATAAGCATATGTCCACTTTCAACAGCTATGGCTTTGATTTTTTTAATTTTCTTCATAAATGAGAGATTATGTTGTTTTTCTGTGCCTGACTTATTTCACTTAACATAATAATCTCCAGTGTGATCTATTTTCCATAAATGGAAGAACTCCATTCTTTTTATGGCTGAATAGTATTCCATTGTGTATATATATCATGGTCTTGTCATACATTTATAACCTTGATTTTTAGGTTGCTTCTATTTCTTGGCTGTTGTGAACAGTGCTGTAATGAACATGGAAGTAAAGACTTCCCTCTAGCATGCTAATTTCATTTCCTTTTAATAGAACATAGTAATGTGATTGTTACATCATTACTAGTAGTTCTACTTTTACCCTTTTGAGGATCCTTCAAGATATTTTTTCCATAAAGGCTGTTGTAATTTTTATTCCTACTATCAGCCACAAGGGTTTTCTTTCTTCCACATCCTGCTCAGCACTTGTTATTTTCAGTCTTTCTGATAATAGTCATTCTTACTGGGCAGAAGTGATAACTCATTGTGGTGTGGACTTGGATTTCCCTGATGATTAGGAATGTTGATTTTTTTTATTGTGAAAATACCAGGCAAGGTAATGAGTACATTTCTTATCAAATATTGTTGCCTCCTCCTTTGTTTCCCTTTCCCATCCCTTCCTATCCTCCCCGCCC
>NW_012267304.1:193757-213643 GCF_000151885.1 Dipodomys ordii
TGTGTGTGTGTGTGTGTGTGTGTGTGTGTGTGTGTGTGTGTGTGTGTGACATTTTCTTGATCCATTCATCTACTGAGGGTCATCTGGGTTGGTTCAATATGTTAGCTATGGTAAATAATGCTGTGATAAATATAATTGTGCTGGTATAGCCTTGTTTGTGATCATTTGGGTAAATGCTAAAAAGTGGGATTGCTGGGTCATAGGGGAGCCCTACGGGTAATCTTTTGAGGAACCTCCATACTGCTTTCCAAAGTTGTTGAACAAGTTTATGCTCCCATCAACAATGCAGTAGGGTTCCCTTTTGGCCACATCCCCTCCAGCATCTGTTGTTATCAGATTTCTTGATTATAGCCATTTTAACTGGGGTGAGGTAGAATCTCAATGTTGTCATGATTTGCATTTCTTTTATGGTTTAGCCTGCTTATTAATGTGGGCGGTTGTTTCTTTGAGGATTTGTTGTTGAGGGATTGAAGTTTTTTAGTTCTAAGTATATTTTAGATGTGAGGCCCTTGTGTGTTGTATGGCTAGTGAAGATCTTCTCCTAATCCATGGGCTTTCTATTGATCTTGATAGCTATGTCCTTTGCCCATGCTGAAGCTCTGAAGTTTCATGAAGTCCCATTTGTCCAACCTTTCTTTGATTTGTTGTGTTTCTGAGTCTTTATTAAGAAAATTTCAGCCTGTGCCAAGGAGCTCCCGAGTCTCTCCTATTCCTTCCTGTAATGTTTTCAGGGTGTCTACTTTCACTTCAATGTCTTTGATCCATTTGGAGTTGATTCTGGTATAGGGTGACATATAAGGATCTAGTTTTATTTTTCTACAGTTGTTTACCAATTTTGCCAGCACCATTTACTGAAGAGGCTTTCTTCTATTCTATTTTGTGGCTGGTCCTGGGCTTGAACTCTGGGCCTGGGTGCTTTACCACTTGAACCACAGCACCACTTCCAGCTTTTTCTGCATATTTGTTTCTGAGGAATCCAACCCAGGGCCTCATGCATGCAAGGCAAGCAATCTACCACTGAGCTGACTTCCCAGCCCTTTCCATTTTATTTTATAAGTTCCCTTGTCGAAGATTAGGTGGCTATAGGTCTGTGGGTTCATTTCTGGGTCTTCAGTCCTATTCCATTGGTCCTCAGGTCTGTTCTTGTGACAGTACAAAGATATTTTGCTTACTATGGCTTTGTGGTAGAGTTTGAAATTTGGTATTGGTATTTCTCCAGCACTGTTCCTTCGGCTAAGGATTGTTTTTGCTATCGTGCTCTTTTATTTTTCCATATGAATTTTTGGGTTGCTTCTTCTATTTCATTGAAGAGTGAGGTTGGGATATCGATAGGTATTGCATTGAATTTGTAGATAGCATTTGGCATATTGCCATTTTCATGGTTATTCCTCCCAATTTAGGAGCATGGGAGGTTTTTCCACTTCCTTAGTTCTGCTTTAATTAACTTTGTCAGGTTTTTTTTTTTAAAGTTTTCATCATAGAGGTCCTTCATTTTTTTAGTTAACTGCTAGGTATTTTATTTTTTTGTGGGGCTATTACAAAAGGAGTTGCTTTCTGATTTCAGCTGTGCTCTTCTTGTTATTGGCATGCAGAAAAGAAATACCATCTTTGCCCAATTATAATCAAGAAACCTAATAGCAACATGTGCTGAAGGGGATGTGGCCAAAAAGGAACCCAACTGCATTGTTGGTGGGAGCATAAACTTTTTCACCAATTTTGGAAAGCAGTATAGAGGTTCCTCAAAAGACTCCACATAGAGCTCCCCTATGACCCAGCAATCCCACTTTTTAGCATTTACCCAAATGATCACAAACAAGGCCATATTAAAGCTACCAGCACAACTATGTTTATCACAGCATTATTCACCTTTGGTAAGATATGGAACCAACTCAGATGATCCTCAGTATATGAATGGATCAAGAAAATTATATATATATATATATATATCTGAATTCTATGCCTCCATCAGAAAGAATGAAACTGCCCCACTTGTTAGGAAATTGAAAGACTTGGAAAAAATTATATTAAGTGAAGTAAGCCAGGCCCAAAGAAACATAGGTCCCATGGTTTCCCTTATTTGCAATAACTAGTATAAATCTAGCATAATCTTACCAGGCAAGCAGAAAAGGTGAAAAGCTATGTACCTATAACCAAATAAGATGATTCTAAGTGAAATGAACCCCAAGATCGGGACTCAAGTGGTTTTTTCTTTGTTGCTGTTGTTTTTAATGTACCATGTGATTTTTTTTTGTTTCTTTGTATGTTCCTCCCCCACTGTATAACCCCTGTTTTCACTGTAGTTGATGTCAGTGCCCTGCATCTTGTATATACACTTCTCTAATTTGGGGAGGGGAAGAGAAAAAACAAAATGCTTAAATAGGGATATAGGTTGTAGTTTTTGTTTCTTTTTTATTTTCTTACCCCTACTGTATAACCCCTGTTGTCACTGTATTTTATTCTGGTGCCCTGCATCTTGTATATACATTTTTCTAATTTGGGGAGGGGAAGGAAAATACCAAAATGCTGAAACAAGGATACCAGTCGACCCATTGTAACGATGAGATATACAAGACACTATGTTGAAAACGAACTTTACAACATCCGGGGTGAGGTGGGGTGGGGTGGGTGGGGAGGGAGGATTTGGGAAGGTGGGGAAGGAAGATATGGTAGGGGAAAAACAAAGGAGGGGGAACAATGCTGGATAGGAAACATTACCTTACTCATGTAACTGTAACTCCTCTGTACAGTATATTTACAATACAAAATATTTAATAAAATACAATACAAAATATTTTTAAAAAACATTACAATGTAAAATACCTATTCCATCCTGTAATGTTTTCAGAGTATCTGCTTTAACTCTGAGGTCTTTGATCCATTTGGAGTTAATTCTGGTGCAGGGTGATAGATAAGGATCTAGCTTTAGTTTTCTACAAGTAGTTAACCAATTTTGCCAGCACCATTTACTGAAGAGGCTGTCTTTCTTCCATTCTATTTTTTTTAGCTCCTATATGTCTGTAGGTTCATTTCTGGGTTTTCAATTCTATTCCATTGGTCCCTGTTCTTGTGCCAGTACCAAGCTGTTTTGATTACTATGGCTTTGTAGTAGAGTTTGAAATTTGGTATTGATATTCCTCCAGCACTGTTCTTTCTGTTGAGGATTGTTTTTGCTATTCGGGGTCTTTTATTGTTTCATATGAATTTTTGGATTGCCTCTTCTATTTCCTTGAAGAATGAGGTTGGAATATTGATAGTATCACATTGAATTTGTAGATAGTCTTGGGAAGTATTACCATTTTCACGATGTTGATCTTTCCAATCCAGGAGCATGGGAGTTTTTGCCACTTTCTAAGTTCTGTTTTGATTTCCTTTTTCAGGTTTTTAAAGTTTTCATCATAGAGTTCCTTCACTTCTTTGGTTAAGTTAATTCCTAGGTATTTTATTTTTTGTGGGGCTATTATGGATGGAGTTGCTTTCCTAATTTCAGCCACACTTTTCTCATTGTTGGCATACAGAAAAGCCATTGATTTTTGAGGGTTAATTTTATACCCTGCTACTTTGCCCAAGTTTTGAATCAGGTTGAGTAATTTGGGAGTGGAGTCTATGGGATTCTTTAAATACAAGATCATGTCATCTGCAAAGATGGAGAATTTTACTTCTTCTTTCCCTCTTTGGATCCCCTTTATGTTTGCATTTGTCTTATTGCTGTAGCTAGGCATTCTATTACTACATTGAAGAGCAGTGGATAGACTGGGCATCCTTGTATCGTTCCTGAGACAAGGAAATGGCTTTAGTTTTTCACCATTGAGTATAATGCTGGCTGTAGGTTTGTCATATACAGCCTTTATTGTATTGAGGAAGGTTTTCTGGATTGCTAATTTTTCCACAACCTTCATCATAAAGAGGTTTTGGATCTTGTCAAATGCTTTTTCTGCATCTGTTGAGATAACAATGTGCTTCTTATCCTTGCTCCTGTTGATGTGATGAATTATATTAATTGATTTGCATATATTGGATCAGCTTTGCAACCCTGAAATGAATCCCATTTCATGGTGATGTATAATTTTTTGGATGAATTGTTGAAGTCCCTTGGCCAGAATAGTGTGAGAAGTTTTGCATCAATGTTCATCAAAGAAATGGGTCTATATTACTCTTTCTTTGATCAGTCCCTGCCTGATTTTGGGATGAGGGTTATGATGGCTTCATAGAATGAGTTCGGTAGTGGACTTTCTCTTTCAATTTCATTGAAGAGTTGGAGGAGTGTTGGTGTGAACTCTGCTTTGAAGTCCTGGTAGAATTCCTCTGTAAATCCATCTGGTCCTGTGTTTTTCTTAGATGGGAGGTCTCTTATTGCTGTTTCTATTTCAATGCTTGATATGGGCCTGTTAAGATGGTTTAACTCATCTTGGTTTAATTTTGACATGTCAATATTTGCTAGGAAAAGGTCCATTTCTGCCAACTTCTCAAACTTATTAGCATAAATTTTGAGAAGTATTCCTTTATAATGTTCTGAATCTTGGTTGTTTCTGTGGTGATGTTTCCATTCCCATCTCTGAGTTTATTTATTTGGGTGTGTTCTCTTTCTGATAAGATTTGCTAAGGGTCTGTCAAATTTGTTAATTTTATTTTGAAGAACCAACTCTTTGTTTTGTTCTTTCTATGGATTTTTTGGATTTTAATTTGTTTAATTCTTATTTAATTTTAATTATTTGTTTCTGTTTACTGTATTGTGGTTTATCTTGCTGCTCTTTTTCAAGGAGGCTCAGATGTCTCATTAAAATGTTTGTTTCAGAGCTCTCCAATTTGTTGATGTAGGAACTCAGAGCTATAAACTTGCCCCTGAGTACTGCCTTTGCTGTGTCCCAGAGGAGCTGGTAATTTTTTGTGTTTATTTTTGTTGAATATCATGAACATTTGAATTTCCTTTCTAAGCTCTTCTATGACCCACTCGTGATTCAGCAGTGTGTTGTTCAGCCTCCATGTATTACAGGATTTTCTTTGGTGGCTTTTGGTGTTGAGTTCTAATTTTATTCCATTGTGGTCTGAGAGAATGCAAGGTATAACTTCAATGTTTCTGAATATGGACGTTTGTTTTGTGACCTAAAATGTGGTTTATTTTGGAAAATGTTCCATGTGCTGCTGAGAAAAACGTGTTTTCTGATTTGCTGCTAGGTGAAATATTTGGTAGATGTCTGTTAAATCTAGTTGATCTATGCAGTTGTTTATAGCTGGGGTTTCTCTGTTGACTTTTTGCCGAGTTGTTCTATCTAGTGGGGAAAGTGGTGTGTTAAAGTCCCCAACAATTATTGTCTTTGGATCTATGTGAGATTTGAGGGAAAGTAGTGTTTCTTGGATAAATTTGGGTGCTCCGTTGTTTGGCAAATAGATATTTAGAATTGTAATATCCTCCTGAATGAGAGATCCCTTAATTAGTATGTAGCGACCTTCTTTATCTCTTCTCACTAATTTTGATTTGAAGTCTATTTTATCTGATATTAGGATTGCAACTCCCACCTTTTATGGGGGCCATTTGATTGGTAGATTTTGTTCCAGCCATTCACATTGAAAAATGTGTTAGTTTTTATGGGCAAGATGTGACTCCTGAAGGCAGCAGATAGAAGGATCTTGCTTTTTGATCCAACTAGACAGTCTATGTCGCTTAATTGGAGAGTTAAGTCCTTTAATGTTGAGAGATAGTACTGAGAGGTATTTGGAAGTTCCTGCCATTTTATCCACCTTCTTGGGGTCTGCGACAACTGGGTTCTTCTTATGGTTCCTGGATTCTCAGTTTGATTGCGGTTTCTTGGCCTTTATTGTGGTCTTGTTGGTTTTCTAAGTGTAGGACATCTTTTAGTAACTTTGGTAGGGCTGGTTTGGTGGAGATATATTGTTTCAATTTTTCTTTGCTGTGGAAGGTTTTTATTTGAACTTCGGTAATGAAGGAGAGTTTAGCTGGGTACAGAATTCTTGGTTGATAGTTGTTTGTCTTTAGGGCATGGCGTACATCATTCCATGCTCTTCTTGCTTTGATTGTCTCTGCTGAGAAATCTGAGGTGATTCTGATTGGTATCCCTTTATAGGTGATTAATCTTTTCTCCTTCACAGCTTTAAGGATCTTTTCCTTGGTCTGAATTGATCCCGTGTGCATTATAATGTGACGGTGGGATGTCCTATTCTGGTCTTGTCTATTTGGAGTTCTAAAAGCTTCTTGTATCTGAATAGGCCTATCTTTTTGCATGTTTGGGAAGTTCTCTGCTAGGATCCTGTTAAACAAATTTCCTAGACCATTAACTTATGTCTCTAGGAGCTCCTCTACACCCATTATCCTCAGATTAGGCCTTCTGATGGTGTCTTCCAAATGTTGAATAGATCTATCGTATTTCTTGGATTTTTCTTGGATGGTGTATGTTCTTTCTCTATAATATCTAGGCTGTCTTCAATCCCCAAGATTTGATCTTCTGCATGGTCTAACCTGCTGTCAAGACTTTTCACTTTGTTTTTTTTTATTTCTTTCCCTTCTAATTGGTCTACTTTGATGGCTTCAAATTCTTTGTTGGAGCTTTGTTTTAGATCTTGTATGAACTTCTTTACTTCATTAATTTGGTGTTTCAGTGTTTTTTCTCAGATTGGTTATGTTTTCCTTGGACTCCCATTCCTTCTGTTGGGTTCCATTCAGCATTCCCTTTGTGGTCTCCTTGACTTCTTTCAGCTCTCTGTTTATGGATTTTATGAATGCCTTTAGTGATCTTTCTGTATTTTCATCCCTCTCTCTCAATTCCTGTATCACTCTTTGATTAGCTTCTTCATGTTCACACAGTTCCTGTAGTTCTCTTTGAGTGTTCTCAAGCTGCTCATGCAATTCCTGTATCAATCTTTGAGTAACTTCCTCACGCTTATGATATTCCTGTATTAATCTTTGTTTTGCCTCCTCTCTCTCCCTATCATGCTCATACAGAGTCCTTTGCAGGTTTTCAATCTTTTACCATGTTTACCAGTAGTGTTTGTAGAGCTTTTTGGGAACTCTCCTCTGGATTATTCATTATCTTTTCTGTTACCTGATTATCATGAGTGGGAGTTGAGATACCTGGACTTGCCATTTATCTTGTTTTTCCTGATTGCTCTAACCATTTGGGATGAAAGTAACTCCAGTTTTGTGCTAGCACACTATATTAAGGCAAGCATCAACCAAAGTCTGTAGTTGCACAGTCAAATTCTGCAGATACAATCTAGTTCTACAGATATATCTATTCAACATCAAAAAACTATGTATTAATGGCCTATGAACTGCAAAGAAGAATTTGGCAAAGAGAAATTTTTAGGTTTAGAGTGAGAGATGGGTAAAAATAGGCATAGAGTGATGTGAAAAGACAGTGGGAGAGTTAACTAAATCCTAATCTCCAAGCGGGAAATAGGTTGGATAGAATGATAGTACAGAGAGAAAAAAATAAGAAAGAGAAACAAAAAAAGACAAGAAAAAATAGAAAAACAAAAATTAAAAATTAAAAAGTGCAACACATAAAATATCCTAATTTGAAAATGTAATATTCAGAGAAGAACGTGGATAGAATAAGAGAAGGGTAGGGATAGAAAGGAGATGTGAAAAACTTTCAAATAAAAATGCTTAAAATATTATATAGGTATAAAGATGTAGTACTGCTATTAAGCAATTTAAGTCTAAGAGGTTTTAAATTGAGTAATAAATTTCTGGATTAAGTGTGTACACAATGGGGACTAAGTTCTAATAATCAACTATGGGTATATCTGAGGATGAGCAAAACATCAATTAAGTCACGCAAAGAAGAATGAAAGAGAAGAAAAAGTGAGAAGAGTGAGAAGGAAAGAAAAAAAGGACAAATGGTCAGTAGAGCTAAACAAAAAAATTTTTTTTAAAAGATAAAAAAGTACACACACATATACCCCTAAAATAAAAATTGTAAGAGGAAGAAAAAAAGTTAATAGAAAACAAAAAATTTTTTAAAGTTAAAAATTAAAAATTAAAAAAAGTTATGTAAAATTTTTTTAATAAAAGGTATAAAAAAGAGTTCTTTGTTTTTTTTTTTTTTTGAGGGGATGGGAAGATCCTGTATCTCCTTTGTGTCTGTAACCAGTGTCTTGTTGGAGTCTCTCGTCTGCTTGTGGTGTTTGATTTTCCTGTGGCTTGGATGATTTCTTAAGTCAGTTTGTTTGAGTAGGCAGAAAAATGCTCTGCTTTACCCAGGATTTTGTGATCCTCCTCCCAAGCTAGTACAATGGGAGAGAGATCTGTTTTGAGTATCACAAAAGAGGGAGATGGCTGTTTCCTGTAGTTTGGAGATGCTGTGATGAGGCTAGGTTCTGGGTAGAGTTGAGTCCTTTCAGCAAACAGCAGCTTTTCCCGGAGGAGCTAGCTTCTGAGGAACTCACAGAGCCCAGCCTGGAGCCATTCTCAGGGTTTATGTTTACTGAATTTTAATTGATTGTCAAGGCTGCTGTAGGGAGGGGCAGCCTCTGGCTCTGTTTACTCACAGAAGAAAGCCACACTTGGGGGCTGGCAGCCTAATTGGGTGACTTTTCTCTGGGGGGATCTGAGCCTGGCAGGTCAGGTTAGGTTCCTGTGACCTGCTAAATGACTCTTGTTTTCTTTCAAGGCCTGAGTTGGAGCTAGCTGCCCAGCCAGGCCTTTGTCAGTATCAAAGATGGAGATCTCTGGTAGTGGGGGGAGGGAGGGGTGGCTTTCTCTCCTCTGCTCCCTAAGAAGGAGTGAGGATGTCAGGCTTCTACTCACGCCAGATTCTTGGTTCCTGGGTCCTCTCTGGTCTGTGAACTCTGGATGACAATGTCTGCTCCTTGTCAGTTCTTGCTGGTGTTGAGTAGAATCCGCTCGCTTGCTGCATCTGGCCCCTTTGTCCTGGACTCTCTGTGTTGCAGGTATGGGGGCTACTGCTGCCGCCGCCACCACTGCCGCCGCTGCTGCCACTGGCGCAGCAGCTGTGGCTGCTGGCAAGTGCTCAGATCTGTCTCTTTGCCTTGATTTTCCCTCTCTTGCCTTATTCTCTGTACTGTGGTGACACACTTGGTGTGATTCTCCGGCTTAGGACTGTTCACTGGAACAATAAAACTGCTTTCTATGTGAGAGCTTGTTTACTCTCCATCTTCTCCTCCGCCATCTTCCCGGAACACTCTCTGTAAGTCTTTAACCCACTTATTTATTGTGCAGTTGTTTCTTTGAGGATTTGTTGTTGGGGGAGTTAATTTTTTGAATTCCAGGTATATTTTAGATACGAGACCCTTGTCCATTGTATGGCTAGTGAAGATCTCCCAATCCATGGGCTTTCTATGAATCTTGCTAGTTGTGTCCTTTGCCATGCAGAAACTCTGCAATTTCATGCAATTCCATTTGTCTAACCTTTCTTTTATTTGTTGTGTTTCTGGGTCTCTATTTAGAAAATTTCAGAAACCAAAGTTTATGAAAAATATTTAAAACCAAAAGGACTAATTTCTTAAGAAAAGATTATTAAAGTTAGATAAATAAAGGGCACTTTTCACTTGAAAACTAAAAATGTATTTAAGCATTTAAATGTATTAAGAATTTTAAAAGTAAGTTTCAATTAATAAAGTGTCATATTTCCCCACCAAAAAAAAAAGAAAAAAGAAAAAAGAAAATTTCAGCCTGTGCCAAGGAGACCTAGGGTTTCTCCTATTTCTTCCTGTAATGTTTTCAGGGTTTCTGGCAGGGGGTAATCATGACATGTACTCTGTCAGGGGCTTCACTGAAGAGTACCATAAACATCTTGACAGGTGGGTGGAACAGTATTATGAGAATGTAGACACAGGTTCTCACAGTAGCACAGGCTGGAAGTTGGCCAGCATCAAGGAAATGTGACAGGAGGTAACAAGGAGCCACACTTAGACTAGAGTGGGACTCAAGCCTAGGACTGAAGTCCTTTGAGAGAGAGAGAGAGGGCTGATGAGAGCAAGCAGTTACAAGCACTAAGCTTGGAGAAATAGGAAAAAGCAGTAGCATGAATGAGGAAGGATTATAGAAGCACCTGGGTTGCACAGGAATGACAACTGCTTAGTTTACTCTGACCTGAGGTCAGAGCTGACCCAGAAGCAAGATGGCCTGTGGCAAAGTACCAGAATGCTGTTTGGCTACTATCTCTCTGGCTTATGGTCAGGGCAATCTTATAGCTTAATGTACATCTGAGCATGAAACTGGGGAAAGGTTACCTTGGAATATATCTTTTGTTATAGAGAATGAACATCGACAGGGGTTGTAGCAGAATGTAATATGACATTTGCATTCAACACAATGTTTAGATTGTCCCCCTATGTTAGTAAGTTTTCCATTACTGTTAAAAATGCTTGTCGGGCTGGGAAGGTGGCTCAGTGGTAGAGTGCTTGCCTTGCATGCTTGAGGCCCTGGGTTTGATTCCTTAGCACCACATAAGCAAAAAGAAAAAAGCCAGAAGTGGCGCTGTGGCTTAAATGGTGGAGCACTAGCCTTGAGCTGAAGAGCTGAGGGACAGCGCCCAGGCCCAGAGTTTAGGCCCCATGACTGGATCCCCCCAAAAAGAAATACTTGGCATAATCAGCTTATATAGAGGAACCATTTCTTTTAATTCACAAATTTGAAATAGAATAATAGAATAGAACATTGTTCTTGTTGCCTTTGGTCCAGTGGGGAGTCAGTATATCATGGTAGAAAGTGCATGGCATACAAGTCATTTACCTCATGGTGAGGACCCAATGAGAGTATGCAAGAAGAGGGGTTGGGTCCCTCATTTCCTTAAAGGGCATGCCCCCAGAGCCTGGAACACCTCTCACTATGTTCTACCTCCTAAAGTTTTCAGTTACCGTTCAATAGTGCAAAGCTGGGGACTAAGCCCCTTAATATATGGGCCTTTAGGGGGCATTCCAGATCCAAACTCTAGCATCCTAGAATAAAGATAACAGCAAACATCTAGATTGTGTCAGACAGGAGTCCAAGTTAGATGCTTTGACTCTTTAAATCATCAAAACAATCTTTTGATAAATTGATTTATTATTAATCATGTTTTCACGATAAGGAGACTGAAGCACAGAGATTTAGTAAAGTGCCTAGGAGTACACAGGAAGCAGAAGAGCCAATTCATTCAGTCAGTCTGGCATGAAAGTTTATGCTCTTTACCACTGTGCATGCTATTTCTCTATGTAGTATACTAGTGTTGGTTCTCATCACAGCTTTCAAGCACCCAATTCTTCCACCAAATTGTGCTTCTTACTATGTCCCACATGTTTTATGACTTCCTTCCTGAGGGCCTTCCTACTGTTCTTTTGCCTCTGATAATATGACTCTAAGGCTTTCTTTTTCTTGATCCTTATACACTAGACTGGCTATACTCATAGTTGATGGTGACTTTGCAATTTTAGCCACTAATTGAAGTTTAAGGGTCAGAGTCCTAGCCCAAACCTTGGCACTAATGGCTTTAAGGACATGGAGTTCTCACTCCTTTCCCTCTCTACCTGGATGATGATGATGAGGATGAGGAAGAGGATGAGGATGGTGAAGAGAGAGAGAAGAACGATAGAGAGACTGGGAAAATTCAAAGTATAAAGACTAACAGGAACTGGTCCTGGGAAAATCTAGAGTGAAAGGCTTTTCCCAGAGAGAGAGACTTGTCTCTGGGTAAGTAGTGTTTGTGGCCAAGGGTCGGGAGGTGGGCAGTGGGGGGTGGGCAGAGCTGGCTCCCTAGTTTGCTGAGGGACAGATTAGACTCGGGCTTGGCTTCCTTTCACTGTTGTTGTTTTTGGACAACAGAGTATTTCCACTCCCTCAGGAGTGCTGATTCTGGGATGGTATCACTTGCGTTGTGTTGGTTCCCAATAATCTTTACAGAGCATCTAATTATAGACTGGCAGTGGAGAGAAAGTGAAGAGGCAAGTGCATGCTGTGATAATTGCTAGGGAAAGACTACTGTATATTACAAAGAACATCTGTAAAAGGCCTTGGAGGGGAATTGGGCATGAGGCAGGCAAGGATATATCCAAGAAAGGAGAGTGACATTTGGCATGCTCAATTCTTCTGGAATAGGAGTGCAGCATCTACAGGGTTTTTCAGAGACTCAAGTGATTTTTGCATGAAAGAAAATCAAAAGTCACTCTTTGGCTGTGGGAGAACACTTGCTTAGTCAATGGAAGAACACACGCTTAGCCTGAATAGGTTTAATTAGAGCAGTGCACAAAATACAAGTTAAAAGGTTCTCGGGTATTATTGTTTCACCTCTTTGTGTCCCCAACTCTTCCTGTAGTAATGCAAGGATATTTGCTTTTCCAGGGCACACACCCTTGTAGAGGGCAGAGCCAGCAGACCTTTGCTAGGTATGTTGTGTGAGCTGAGGTCTTCCATCTTCCCTGCAAAGTTGTGAACTGATTCAGGGCAGAACTATGTCTTTACCACTGTATCTGCTATTCTTCATGCTCTTCAGATGTACAGATTTTGTGTTGCAGAATGACAAATTACCATGAAATACAATACCCATTCATATGCTCAGTTCTGTCAGTTAGAAGTTCAGTACAGCATGAGTAGAGTACTTGCTGAAGTCAATGTAGTACTTGGGCTGAATACTATTCTGGATGCACTGGGGAAAAATGTGATGCCAAGTTTGTTATTGTTGGTGGTACATAATTTAGAAGTTCCTTGATTTTGTAGGATTGAAGACTTTTTTCCTTATTGGTTGTTGGCTAGGGGCCACTTTATGTTTTTCAAGACCTCTCACATTCCTTGCTATATGACTTCTTCCATTTTCTAGTACCATTTGTGATAAAGCTTGTCCTTATCCCCTGATTGCTTCTGTAGCTTGTAAAAAATCAGTTGCCATAAGATCATTAACAAAAGCCTGGATATAGAATCATCTTAAGTGATCACCAATGGATGAATGGGCAAAGAAATGTCGTATAAACACACAATATAGTATTACTGAGCCATTAAAAAAATTCTGTCATATGAAACTCTGTCTTTTCCATATAAAATCATACGAGATCCTATCTTTGCATCAAAAATAGAAGGAACTGGAGTCTATTAAGCACAGAAAGAAAAACAATTTTTGAAACAAGTAAATTTGAATAATGATTATAGTAATTGGGAAAGGTATTGTGTAGGGGGACAGTGGAAGGTTGGACAATGGGTGCCCAAATCACAGTTAGATAAAAAGAATTCTAGTATCCCACAGCTGAAAGCAGTGACTGTAGTTCATGGCAACATATTCTACATTTTTAAAATAAATACAGGAGAGGAGGTCAAAGGTTCAAAACAGAGAAATTATAGCAGAAATATTTTTTTTGTTGATCATGGGGCCTGAACTCTGGCCCTGAGCGATGTCCCTCAGCTCTTCAGCTCAAGGCTAGCACTCTACCACTTGAGCCATAGAGCCACCTCCGGTTTTCTGTTGGTTCATTGGAGATAAGAGTTTCATGGCCTTTCCTGCCCGGACTGGGTTTGAACTGTCCTCACATCTCAGCCTCTTGAGTAGCTAGAATTACAGGCATGAACCATCAGCATCCGGCTAGGAGAAATACATTTTAATCACCCCAATTTGATCTGTACATGCCACATACATGTGTTGAAATGAAATACTATACTTCCCAAATATGTACATTTATTACACATGAATAAGGAATTAAGCAAAACAAGCAAAGGAGAAAAAAATCAATTGCCCAAATGAATGTGAATCTATTTCTAAACTTTCCAGTTTTCTGCATTAATTCATTTGTTTATTTTTATTCCAATACCCAAGTTTTGTGTTGTGTTTATAAGTCTTGAAATCAGATCATGGAAGTCCTCCAACAGTGTTAATTTTTTTCATTTCTTCTGGCAACCTAAGTTGTTTATATTTCCATGTGATTTTAATTTTATTTTACTTATTTATTTTTCCATGGCTCAAGTGGTAGATTGCTAGCCTTGAAGGAAAAAGTTCAGGGACAGCGCTCAGGCCCTGAGTTAAAGCTCCAGGACTAGCACCACCCCGCCCCCGCGCGCCCCCCCCCCACCCCCCGCCAAAAAAAATCCAAAAAACATAACGAAGTCAAAGTCAAAGGTTGACTGCAGGAAGGCTAAGGCTAAGAGCAGGTAGGAATTGATAGCACCAGGGTTCTGTGAAAGCTGAGGCTAGAGGTCACATGAGGTCAGGGCATACATAAATTTAGGTCCCTCATCTGTGGAAGGAGGGGTGAAGTTCAGAGGGGAGAAGAATCTGGGGATCAGAAGAGTCAAGCGTGACATGAGGTTTCCTGCCATGGGAACTAGAGAAGCAAAGTTTGGAGCAGCTGGGCAGAGGAATGAGGGAGTCGAGCAGTTTTGAGGGCCAAGTGAACATGTTCTTTACACCTGCAGTGGACAAGCCAGAGATCAAGAGTCTGGGTTTCTTCCTGTTGAGCCCTAAACACCAGTGCCAGTACCGACTGACCACACACTTCATATGCCAGCTCTATTGCTGCGGTGTGGGCTAGACCTGGGGCACAGGGTGTCAGTGCTGCTCCGCAGATGACACATGTAGGGCTCGGGTTGGGAGCTGGCTGGCCATGAACCAGGCCAAACACTCATTTCTGTGTCCACTGTGTCCAATATCTTGATCGCAGCTGCCCCACTGGAAAAGGCAACCTCACCTCTCAGCAGACACTATCCAGGACAAAAGTGACTTTTCTCTTTTCCTGCATCCAGATGGACCACCCAAACCCCAGCAGCAGCCCCTGAAAGCCTCAGCTGGGTACCATCCTCCGAGGACACAGAGGAAGAGAGGACTGCTATGACTCTGTAACCCCCTAACCCACAGATATGACTTCACATTAAACTCCCTAAAACCCACATATAGGACTTTATATTAACTCTAACTTTTCATTTTTGGTGGTACTAGTGTTTGAACTCAGGGCCCCACTCTCTTGCTAGGCAGGCACTCTGCCACTTGAACTACAAACCTAATCTTTTTTTTTTAAAGATAGTGTCTGGAGTTTGTCTGTGGGCCAGTTTCAAACCTTATGTAATTTTTAGATTCAGTCTATTAAGACTTTCAGAAGCTAACTAGAATTTTGATCGAGGTACTACAGAAATTATAGATTACATAGGGGAGGATTGAGACTTTAAGTTCTTTCATCAGTGTTTTGTACTCTAACTTAAAGATCCTAGGCATCTTTTATTTTCTTTATTCATGGGTCTTTAATATTTTTGATGCTATTATAGATAGTATGGCTTTTAAATTTCAATTTCTACTGTTCAGTTCTAGTGTATGAATATATAATTATTTCTGTATATGTAGTCTTCAACCTTGTCAAATTTACCTATTCATTATAGTAGATTTTTATGAAGATTCCATGGAATTTTGTACATAGACTATCTGTAATCTCCAAATAAAAATGATTCTACTTCTTTTCTCTTTTGAATGTCTTCCATATTTTTTCTTCCCTCACTGTATGGACTGGGACCTGCAGTGCAATGTTGACTTGGAATAAATGAGAAATTACATTCTTACCTTGATTCTGATTTTAAGGGGAAAGAATTGGGTCTGTCACCATTAATTATGATGTTAAATGTAGATTTTTAAAAATAGATGTTCATCAGGTTAAGGAAATCTCTTTTCACTCTAGCTATTATGAGTTTTAAAAGGAAGAGAAGTAGATGTTACATATTACCAAATAACCTTTTTGTCCCTATTGCGATGATCATATGTTTTAAAATATGCTGCTACTATGCAGAATTGCATTGCAGCTTTTAGAATAGCAAATAAATCTTTCATTCTTTAGAGAAAAAAATATCATGTGGTCACAATGTATCAATCATTTATATTGTGAAATTCTGCTTGCTAAAATTGTGTTTAGAATTTTGCTTCTATGTTCATGTGAGATATTAATCTTTGATTTTATTTTTTACTTTGTCTGACTTTGGTATGAGAATAAATGCTGACCTCTTAGAATGATGTGGGAGAAATGTTCCTCCCTATTTAATTTACTGCAAGAGTTTGGATAGAATCAACAGACACTATTTCTTCCTTAAATTTTTGGTATGATTTACTTGTGATGCCATGTAAAAATGAAGTTTTATCTATAAAAAGCTTTTAATGATAAATTCAATGGAATTTAACTGTATATACTATGTAGTCTATATAAAAGACTATATTTATATATAAGGAACATAACTATTAATATACATCTGTATATATACATACAAAATTATATATATATATATATATATATATATATTCACATCAAATCCAGAACTAAGGTGAGACAAGGGGACACTCACTGTTGAGTCATGAAAATCCTTGACAAAGCTGAGTTAACAGCTGTTAGGATATCCATATACTTGTCAAGTGAAAAATAAATGTTTTAATCCTGAAGTGTGGATCTGAAAGGTGCCATAGCCTCCATCACAATGTTTAATGCACTCCAATTCTTTTCATAGCAATAATATGGCCAGTTTTAATTTCTTATATTTATAAAAGAGCATTGTTACTGTAACCTCTGTGTACAGCATCTTTGCAAGAAATTAAATTTTAAAAAAGCATTGGCGAATATTCTGCAGAATTGATTTTTAAAGTGAACCCAACTGTCAATTGCAGCCAATATTCTGGACCCCATAATAGTCAAAGCTGGGATACAATACTATTTCCTTTCATAAATATATTTATTGCAATCTAAATGTTAGCTGGACTTCATTTAGACTCATAGCCTTAAAGTGATGGAATATGTTACAGGTATGTTCTCACAGAATGAGGACCAAGGCTCTGGTATCACGAGATTGTTTGGGTCTGGGTGGGGAGATGAGTAATAAAGGGAACTGAGGTCATTCAAAATCAACAGAACTGTCTCTGTACAATGTACTAGGACTCACCTTCCCCTCCCTCCCTGTCTGCTCTGCGACATAGTGTGTAGAGAACTGGATTGTCTCCATGACCTCTGGCATAGCTGGTAGTGACTTTTATTTCAATTTCATGGTCCAGAAAGAAACAGGATTTTAAAAAAAGAGATTGCAAATCACGGTGCTAAAGTTGAAAATGCTAAAGAACATTTTGAGAATACTCTTGCATTTGCTTGCATCTGATACTGCTTATGAGTAAAGAGGACATTCTTCACACACAGATGTCATTTTAATGTCAAGTCAAACTAGCACACAGTTATATTCCTTATATATAAATACAATATTTTATATATACTATATACAGTTAAATTCCATTGAATTTGTCATTCAGAAGCAAGTAAAAGTAGCTTTGTCTTAAGAGAGATTCAAAGCTAGATATGGTAGAACATGCTTGTAACCTATACACTTGGGAGGCTGAGGAAAGAGCATTTAGAGTTCTAGATCAACTTGGGCTATAATATTGAGTCACTGTTACCAGGAACAGAACAGAACAAAACAAATGTACATGTACAGGATGTAGTATAAAGATGAGCTGGGTGCTGGTGGCTCATGCCTGTAATTATAGCTACTTAGGAGGCTGAGATCTGAGGATCATGGTTCAAAGCCAGCCAAGACAGGAAAGTCCGTGAGACTCTTATCTCCAATAAACCACTCAGAAAACTGGAAGTGGCACTGTGGCTCCAGTGGTAGAGTGCTAGCCTTGAGCTGAATAGCTGAGGGACAGCGCCCAGGCCCAGAGTTCAAGCCTCACAACTGGAAAAAAACCGAAATATTTAACATTTTAATAACTCCACTTTCCTCTTGAATGGAGAGATTAAAATTATAGCTATAAATTAATGGTTTATTTCTTAGTTCTGATTCTACTTGTGTTTCTGACCCCTTAGCTGGGATAACATTTTGTGCATATATAAAAGCCCATTCCTATTCTTGGTGGCAGAATTCAGCATAACTGTAAGCAAAGGAGGTCTATGGAGTTCTTGACTTACTATGAATATCTCAGCTAAATGCTTAAATACCTATTTTCTTTTTCTTGATAGTAGATTTTGGACTCAGGGACTTGTGCTTAGGTAGGTGCTCTACTACTTTAGTACTTTATCCTTTAGTTATTTCTGGGATAAGGTCTGTTTATCTTCATATATATACTTCTGTGTAGTTGCAATGACAGATTCATATCACACCATCCAGTTTTTTATTGGTTAAGATGCAGTTTTGCAAACTGCTTGAGCTGTTCTTAAACTGTAATGTTCTCGATCTCTGTTTCCAGAGTAGCTAGGATTACAGACATGAATTACTGTACTCATCACTGTTTTCATCTTGATTTAATTGTGCTATTTATTATCTGTGCATGCCTAGTCTCTTGGGGAGGGTATCACTTAATTCTAGGTGTAGTGATAGGATCCTCACTAGGTTATTCTTGCTGCTCAGGCATACTTCTCACCTGCTATCTCCCCTACCCTAGCCACTGCTGGACTTACCTGATGGCAAATTCTGATAGCCTGGATGTTCCTCTACCAATCTCCTGTTGATTCTTCTGCCAGGTAGAGATTTATGTGGCACCTGTAAGCAACATGGTACAGGGGATAAGGTTATGGGAGCTAGTGCCTAATTCTTTTTTTCCATATTTTTATTGTAAAAATATTGTACAGAGGGGTTACAGTTACATGAGTAGGGTAGTGAACATTGTTACCTCCTCCTTTGTTTTTCCCTTACCATCCCTACCCTACCCACCTCCCCAACTCCTTCTTCCCCTCCCCCCCTGAAATTGTATAGTTCGTTTTTTAACAGAGTGTCTTGTATATCTCATTGTTACAATGGGTCAACCTGTATCCTTTATTTTTTATTGTGAACATACTGTACAGAGGGGTTACAATTACATGGGCAAGATAATGAGTACATTTCTTATCAAGCATTGTAGCCTCCTCCTTTGTTTCCCCTTCCCATCCCTTCGCATCCTCCCCCTGCCCAAATACTTTTTAAGTAATAAAAAAAATTAGTACAAGTGCACAAAGGACTTTATGACTCAGTGTCAACCCATCAAGAAGAAATGTGTTGAAATAATGTGTTGACACTGAAATAAAGGTATGAACATGAATAAATATATGAGAGAGGTCAGGTACAATTCATATGAATAATCCAGAGATGGTCTGGAACCATGGATAGAATTGACAGTGGTCGCTCATGACCTCAACAAATCTGTGTAGAAAGGCAGAGGTCAGTGATGAAAACAGGTGTCTTGATGTGTGTGCGTGTGTGTGTGTATTTTTAAGTATATTTAGCATCTATGATAATCAGATTGGTGAACCTGCCATTTTTAGAGGGACAATCAGATAAAAGATATTGAAAATTTTGAAGGGTTATGATAATAACTTCTCAAACTTGGACTACTGAGTACTTTACCTGAGAACTATGACACAAAATGCTATCCTTTTACACAGTGTGACCATAGTGGGGAAAGGACAAGCAGGCTCAGGGAAGAATTGATGCATTGGCATTTAAATGGGATTCACTACAATATGGGAGTTCAGGAGCCACGGAATTAGTAAGATGGACAAGTTGGAGAAATAAGGATGGGTGCAACTGTGGTTACTATTTTGTTTGTTGTATCAGCTGACTATTTTGTTTTGGGTTTTGTCAGTTGACATTCAGCTTTCATTCCAATCTCCTCTGGATGATTTCCTTTAGTATAATACCTGGGGCAAACCACATAATTTCCTCCCGTTATCTATTACTCTATGTCGCTTTCCAATTATAAATATTATCCTCGCCATTAAGTACACAAAAACAATATAAAGTAGGATTTTGGAAGCAATTGTCCAGCCCAATGCCCAGTCTTCAGTTTTATTTATTATTATTTTTAAGTAAGTTTTTTAAAAATTTTTATTTTTTGTGAACATACTGTACAGAAGGGTTACAATTACATGGGCAAGATAATGAGTACATTTCTTATCAAGCATGGCAGCCTCCTCCTTTGTTTACCCTTCCCATCCCTTCCCAGCCTCCCCCCGTCCCCCCACTCAAT
>NW_012267304.1:214883-230622 GCF_000151885.1 Dipodomys ordii
AGTCTTTTGAGGAACCTCCATACTGCTTTCCAAAGTGGTTGAACAAGTTTACACTCCCACCAACAATGCAGTAGGGTTCTCTTTTGGCCACATCCTGTCCAGCATCTGTTGTTACTAGATTTCTTAATTATAGCCATTCTCACTGGAGTGAGGTGGAATCTCAATGTTGTCTTGATTTGCATTTCCTTTATGGCTAGAGAAGATGAGCATTTCTTCATTCATTTAATGGTCATTCTTATTTCCTCTCCAGAGAAGTCTCTCTTTAAGGTGCCTAATTCTTTAGATTTCAATCTGATACTAACTTGCTATATGACCCTTGGAAAAATACTGAACTTTTCTGAGCCTACTTTTTTTCCTCCTTTAAAAATTAGCATATATTGTTGTACAAAACATTGAGATTTGTTGTGATGCCTTCATATATGTATACTATATATTTGAGCATATTGATCCTTCACTGTCATCTCTAGCTCCCTTCCCAATCATGCTGGTTCCTTTACTGTTTCCAAGTGAGTCTTCCTTATATTTTTAGGTCTTTTCTGTTAAGTGTCCATTCTGCATATGTGATAAAACATACAATATTTGTATTTTTGAGACTACCTTATTTTGTTTAGCATGATGTTCTCCAGTTCTATCAGTTTTCTTGAAAATAATATAGCTTCATACTTTATGGCTATATATATTTATATTATATCTTTTTTGTTGGTTGTGGGCTTGAATTCTGGGCCTGGGTGCTGTCTCTGAGCTCTTCAGCTAAAGACTAATACTCTACCAATTTGAGCCACAGTGTCACTTCCGGTTTTCTGATGGTTAATTGGAGATTATAGTCTCCTGGACTTTCCTGCCCAGGCTTGTTTTGGACCATGATCCTCATATCTTAGCCTCCTGGGTAGCTAGACTTACAGCTGTGAGTCTCCAGCACCTGCCTCTCTATATTTTCTTGATCCATTCATCAGTTGTAGGGTATTTGGGCTGTTTTAGTAGCTTGGCTATCATGAAAAGTGCTTCAATAAACGTGGATGTACAGGTGCTTCTGTTGTATCCTGAATTACATTTCTTCTCATATATGCTTAGGAGTTTAATCACTAGATCATAAGATAGGACTGTTTTTAGTTTTTTGAGGAACCTCCATTCTGGTTTCCATGGTAGTTGCACTAATTTGTATTCCCAACAACAGTAATAAGGGCCCCTTTTTTCCATGTCTCATTAGCTGTCATGATGATTGCCATCCTGATGGAAGTAAGATGGAACCTCAAAGATATTTTGATTTGCATTTCCCTGATTTACCCTACATCTTTAAAATAGCAGTGATAACCAGTGCATGGTGGCACTGGTCTGTGATTACAGCCCTAGGAAATTAAAGTAGGATGCTAATGAGGTGAGCCTTGTATGAGCTTCACAGTGAGACTCTGCCTCAAAGAAAAGGATAAGTATCAACTTCATCTACTCAACAAAACAAGATTAAGACTTAAAATGGTAACAATAATGGTATCTTCCTTACAGGGTTGTTGCGAAGAGTGCATATTGTGAGGTCTAGCCTATATTCGCTAACTATTCCTAAACATTATCTCTTATATTTGGAACTCCATTTGTCAACTATTCCAGATAGACTTATCACATCTCCTCTTCCTAGTTCCTGAAGTCTTGATGTGTGTGTGTGTGTGTGTGTGTGTGTGTGTGTGTGTGTGTGTGTGTTTGTGTTACTGGGATTTGAACTCAGGGTTTTGTATTTGCTACGTAGATGTTCTACTGCTTTTGCCACACACTTCCAACCTCCTTTATACCACTTGTTATTTTTGAAATAGGGTTTTAGTTTTTGCCTGGGCTGGCTTTGACTGTGATCCTTTTATTTATACTTCTTGTGCAAATAACATGAGAAGTATGCCCCACTACAACCAGCTTTTTCTGTTGAAATGGGGTCTTTGAACTTTTTTTTGACTAGGCCAGAATAGAACTGAAATCCCCCCACCATGTCAGCTCCCCAATAGTTGCAATGACAAGTACATGTCACCACATCCAACTACTGGTTATGACATCTTGCAACCTTCTTGCCTAGGCTGGCATTAAACCATGATCCTCCTAATCTCTCCCTCCTGATTAGCTAGGATTGCACGTGTGAGCGACTGGCAGGCACGCGGTCTAATTCAGGTTTTGAAAAAAGCTGCCTCTTTACTTCTTGCTCAAGGGGCTGAGGTAGAACTGTTAGGGAATGATCTAGCCTTTGCTTGGTTTCAGGAAAGCTGTGATTCAAAGTCAATTAATTTTCCTCCTTTTCTGTTAGAGAAGTGCCTGCTTCCTCTGAAAATTGCAATGAGTTCTTTAGAAGGAAAATAAAAAAGAATGTTCTCAACTTTTTTCATTAGTGATGTTTCAGGTCTCAGTAATAGGGCAGAGGGAGAGGAAAACTCATATTCCCTATTGAATTCTAGACAGTGACTATTCTGGATACCAGTTCAGTTGGGATGAAAAAAGCACTTGGCTTAGTGTTGAGGGTATGTGTAGGGCAAACTTATGAAAAAAGAGCTCATGCACAGGTGAGGCCAAGGATTTATTAACAGAATCTCTCTCCATGGAAACAAGTGGCCCAGAAAGCTGCTAAGATTCCAGGATATGGATTCCTCTGGAATGTTCCCAGACTGCAGTTAATGTGATATGGCAGAGGCCCAGGCCACTGAGAGTCTCTGCTCTCTTGCCTGAAAGTCCTTCCTGTCCAGGCAGAGCTGGCCCTGAAAAGACTCCGAAGAACATCTGCTTCAATCTTGAAGCTATTGTTTCAAACTCTCACAATTTCTTCCTCCCTCCCTCCCCCCCCCCCCCCCCCCCCCCTCCCTCCCTCTCTCCCTCCTTCCCTCCCTCCTTCCTCTCTCTCTGTCTTTATATAACCCCCTCTCTGTGTCCTAGAGCTTGAACTCAGGCCCTTCAGTTTTTGCTCAATGCTATGCTCTATCACTTGAGTCACAGTTCCACTACCAGCTGTTTGGGTGCTTAATTGGAGATAAGTGTCTCAGGGACTTTCCAGCCTGGGCTGGCTTCAAACTGTGATTCTCAGCTCTCAGGCCCCTGAATAGCTAACATTACAGATATAAGCCACTAATTCCTGGCTTTCAGAATTATTTCTTAGGGAGTTATTTTTTAAAGGTGTACTCATTTTAGTCTGTTTAGGTATATTAGCTGATAGAGAGAAAACACAAAAGGATTTAGTGACTCTATTATTTATTGACACATGGAGCTTGGAACTGATGTGGCTAAAGCTAGTTGTATGTAATGCGACAGTGAAAAAAAAGAGGTTAAGAGGGAAAAACAGACAGGGACAGACAGGCACAGTTTTGACGATGTGGGTTTAGAAAAATGGAAACTTATTTTAGCATCTGATGAACAGAAGATAATTAGGGAGCTTAAATCTGCTAAGGAAGAAAAAGGAAAAAAAACCCTACATAACACCTTTCAAAGCCAAGTTGAAATCATTCTTAGATTATTCACAGTTTTAGATGAGCTGTACCATGGCTGGATTTTCTTTGGTAATGATCCCAGAAAGAGTCTATCAGTGAGTAGAACTGCCCAGGGAGCCTGTAAGGACTGGGAAAAGTGGTTGGGATTCCCTTCCTCCATCTGCTGTTCAGTCAAATGACAAACAAAAGGGAACAGACTACTCCCCACTTCTATTCAGATCTTGTTTGGCTTTACTGTCCAGCTAATCAAGCTCCTCTTCCTTGAGATCATCCCCATGCAGCACAGTGTATAGATATTTTTTCCTTGAATGCCATACTGGGTGTCGATAAGTATCTACCTATCTACTTTTTAGAGGATACTTACATGGATTCAGTCATCTCTTGGTTATCTGACTGGAAAGAGCAGCCCTAACGGGAAGAGCCCATTGATAACTCATGTTTCTAGCCTTTTGACATGGGCCATAGAGACTCAGCAAATGTTGGAAACCTCATCTGAGTGAATTTGCAGCTTCATCTTTCTGAATGAAAATGCACAAAGACTTTCTTTAAACATTTTCACTTAACTATAAATCATGCAAATAGTATATGCTTATATTTCTCTTGTAACATTTCAAATTACACAGATCTAAGTTCTATTTGACTTTGATCACTCTCTTCCTTTCTAGTCCTCCTCCTCCTGATAATTTCAGTATAAAGTTTTGTATCTTTCTTGACTGGTTTTTTTCTTTACATTCAATATACAGAGTTAATAACAAGTTATAGATTGGTGTGCTTTCTGTACAAATGGCTGTCATACCATTGCTCTGCTTGCTTTTGGAATATTGCAATCGATCTTGAGATTCAGCCCAGGTTAGGATTGTAGTTTTACTTCATCCCTTTAAACTACTGCACTTTACTTTGTTAGTTAAATACATTGATCCCCTATTAATGAAAATTTAGGTTTATTTCTCTGATTTGGGGCTTAGTTACTACCAACAACAGAATAATTAAAAAGTTTTATACATAGTTTCTTGAGAACAACTGTGAGTTTTTTTCTAGAGACAATATGAAATAATAAAAGGGGAATTTTAGGTCATAGGGTATATGTTTAAAATATTTAATGAAGACTTACCCTGTGGTGCATATAGGCATTTTTTTTAAACTGGTCCCGAGTCTTGAACTCTGGGCCTGGGGTGCTGTCCTTGAGCTCCTTTTGCTCAAGTCTAGTGTTCTACCACTTAAGCCACAGTGCCACTTCTGGATTTTTCTGAGTAGTTTATTGGAGATGAGAGTCTCATGGACTTTCCTGCCTGGGCTGGATTGGACCTCAGATCTCAGATTCCTTAGTAGCTAGGATTATAGGCATGAATCACTGGTGCCTGGTCCATGTAGGCCTTTCTGACCCATGTGGAATCAGGAGGGAGGGTATCTTCCTGAGATATATCAACTATGGCATCAAGGTGATTGAGAAAATTTTTGCCAATGAAGATACAATAAAACATGTATATAAGCCATTTCCTAGACTTTATGGCTACTGTTTAGAGACTCCTAAACATTGGGACTTTACTGATACTGCATAGACTTAGGTATAATCAGGGTAGCTTTTGGAGTTGTAAAGAAATACAGTAGCTAGGCTAGTAGCAGGAAAGGTGGGGCTGCTCCCCCAAATCTTTCTTGTGTGCTTTATCACCAATGCAGGAATGATCCCTCCATTCTCTGCTCTAGAAAGGCAACTGGGTTCAATCCCAGAACTTTAAACAAACCAAATTAGAAACAAGAAAAACAAAATAGAAAATTCAAAACACTACTTAAGGTAAAACACAGTTTAATCAAGGTCACTAAGTTTTGAAGTAGTTATGGATATGTTTTAGATGATATCAAATAATTGTTAATTTTATGTAGAATAATAATATAATTATGGATGTATAATGAGAATGTCCATACAACTTAGAGATGCATAATACTTTAAAAAGCATATTTTTACTATCAGTAAGCAGTTGTACAAAGAAGTAACCACTTAACAAATCAGTTTATAAGTACAATGTATTTTGATCATTCTCTCCCAACCCTCCCAACCCTTATCCCTCCCATCAATTTTTTTAGAATTGCATATTCATAGAATATACATTGAATATCATGATTATATTCTCTACTTCTTTCTTTCTTTTTTCATTTTTTATTGTGAAAATACTGTACAGAGGGGTTACAATTACATGGGCAAGATAATGAGTACATTTCTTATCAAGCATTGTAGCCTCCTCCTTTGTTTCCCCTTCCCATCCCTTCCCATCCTCCCCCCGCCCTCAACCCAATCCTCCCCCCTCCCGGCACTTCTCCCCCGCCCCCCACCAAAGTTGTAAAGCTTGTTTTCAACATAAGGACTTGTACATCTCATTGTTGCAATTGGTCCACCTGTATCCCTATTTAAACGATTTTCTTTCCCCTTTTCCTCCACAAATTATACTGACATCAAATATAGTGAAAACAGGGGTTATACTGTGGGGGAGGGACATACAAAGCAACAAAGAAATAATCTTATAAATGTGTTAGAAACAAATGCATGAAAGAAAAAAACATTTGAATACATATCTTAGGGTTCGTTTCCTTAACATCAACTTATCTGACCTTTTCTCCTTGACTCAGACATATACTAGTTATTGCAAATAAGGGAAACAATGGGACCTATGTTTCTTTGGGCCTGGCTTACTTCACTTAATATAGTTTTTTCAAAGTCTATCCATTTCCTAACTAATGGGGCAATGCCATTCTTTCTGATGGAGGCATAGAATTCCATTGTGTATGTATACCACATTTTCTTGATCCATTCATCTACTGAGGGGCATCTGGGCTGGTTCCATATCTTAGCTATGGTAAATAATGCTGCAATAAACTTAGTCGTGCTGGTAGATTTAGTGTGGCCTTGTTTGTGAACATTGGGGTAAATGCCCAAAAGTGGGATTGCTGGGTCTTAGGGGAACTCCATGTGGAGTCTTTTGAGGAACCTCCATACTACTTTCCAAAGTGGTTGAAAGGGTTCCCTTCTGTCCACATCCCCTCCAGCATCTGTTTTTATTAAAGTTCTTGATTATAGCCATTCTAACTGGGGTGAGGTGGTATCTCAATGTTGTTTTGATTTGCATTTCTTTAATTGCTAGGGAGGTTGAGCATTTCTGTATGTGTCTATTGGCCATCCTTCTTTCCTCTTCAGAGAAGTTTCTCTTTAAGTCTTTATCCCACTTATTTATTGGGCAGTTGTTTCTTTGAAGATTTGTTGTTGGGGGATTTAATTTTTTGAGTTCCAGGTATATTTTAGATATGAGACCTTTGTCCGTTGTATGGCTAGTGAAGATCTTCTCCCAATCAGTTGGCTTTCTATTGATCTTGCTAGCTATGTCCTTTGCCATGCAGAAGTTCTGCAATTTCATGCAATCCCATTTGTCCAACCTTACTTTGATTTGTTGTGTTTCTGGTCTCTATTAAGAAAATTTCAGTCTGTGCCACGGAGACCTAGGGTTTCTCATATTCCATCCTGTAATGTTTTCAGAGTTTCTGCTTTGACTCCTAGATCTTTGATCCATTTGGAGTTTATTCTGGTACAGGGTGATATGTAAGGATCTAGCTTTAGTTTTCTACAAGTGATTAACCAATTTTGCCAGCACCATTTACTGAAGAGGCTGTCTTTCTTCCATTCTATTTTTTTTAGCTCCCTTATCGAAGATTAGAGGGCTATAGGTCTGTAGGTTCATTTCTGGGTTTTCAATTCTATTCCATTGGTCCTCAGGTCTGTTCTTGTGCCAGTACCAAGCTGTTTTGATTACTATGGCTTTATAGTACAGTTTGAAATTTGGTATTGATATTCCTCCAGCACTGTTCTTTCTGTTGAGGATCGTTTTTGCTATTCGGGGTTTTTTATTGTTCCATATGAATTTTTGGATTGCCTCTTCTATTTCCTTGAAGAATGAGGTTGGAATATTGATAGGTATGGCATTGAATTTGTAGATAGCTTTGGGAAGTATTGACATTTTCACAATGTTGATCTTTCCAATCCAGGAATGTGGGAGTTTTTTGCTACTTTCTAAGTTCTGATTTGATTTCCTTTTTTCAGGTTTTTAAAAGTTTTCATCATAGAAGTCCTTCACTTCTTTGGTTAAGTTAATTCCTAGGTATTTTATTATTTGTGGGGCTTTCAGCCACACTTTTCTCATTGTTGGCATACAGAAAGGCTATTGATTTCTGATGGTTACTTTTATACCCTACTACTTTGCCAAAGTTTTGAATCACCTTGGGTAATTTGGGAGTAGAGTCCGTGGGATTCTTTAAATACAAGATCATGTCATCTTCAAAGAGGGAGAGGTTTACTTCTTTTTATTTTTTTTGTCTGGTCGTGGGGCCCGAACTCTGGGCTTGGGCGCTGTCCCTCAGCTCTTCAGCTCAAGGCTAATGCTCTACCACTTGAGCACAGTGCCACTTCCGGCATTTTTCTTTTTGCTTATGTGGTGCTGAGGAATCAAACCCAGGGCCTCAGGCATGCAAGGGAAGCACTCTACCACTGAGCCACCTTCCCAGCCCCTACTTCTTTCCCTATTTGGATCCCTTTTATGTTTGCATCTTGTCTTATTGCTGTAGCTAGGCATTCTAATACTAGATTGAAGAGAAGCTCCACTTCTTTCTTTCTTCATTTGTCTACCCCTTCCTTTTGAACCCCCACATTTCAAGTGCTATTTTTCTGCTGGACTGTGAGTTTGTCGTCTAAGGAATTACACGGTTTGAATTCTTCTCTGCAAATGCTGTATTCTTGTTAAGATATTTATGTACATTTGATTAACACCCAATGTGGTTACTTGTACACTTATAAGTTGGTCCTATCTTCTACATGAGTGAAAATGTGTATTGTCTTCTTTGGCAAATAAAGAATATCAACTCCTGAGTTCTACAAAAGTTGCATATTGAGGAGCTGGCTAACATGCTTGAGATTTGTTTTAAATTACTTTAGGAATAAAAAGGGCTAGCTATACAAAGCCTTCAAAGAAAAACTCACACTAATACTCCTCCAACTCTTCAATGAAATTCAAAGTGAAAGTTCACTACCAAACCTTTTTTATGAAGCTGTTTATAACCCTCATCCCCAAACCGGGCAGGAACTCATCAAAGAAAGAGAACTATAGACCCATTTCTTTGATGAACATTGATGGAAAATTTTTCAACAGAATTTTGGCCAATTGATTTCAACAACTTATCAAAAGAATCATACACCATAATCAAATAGGATTCATTTCAGGGATGCAAAACTGGTTCAATATAAGCATATCAATTAATATAATTCATCACATCAACAAGAACAAGGATAAGAACCACATGATTATCTCAACAGACACAGAAAAGGCATTTGACAAGATCCAAGACCCCTTTATGATGAAACCTCTGTAAAAACTAGGAATCCATGGAACAGTCTTCAATGTAATAAAGGCTGTGTATGATAAACCTACAGTCAGCATTATACTTAATGGCGAAAAGCTAAAGCCATTTCTTCTAAATTCAGGAATGAAACAAGGATGTCCACTCTCTCCACTCCTCTTCAATTTAGTATTAGAATGCCTAGCTACAGCAATAAGACAAGATGTAAACATAAAGGGGATCCAAATAGGGAATGATGAAGTAAAACTCTCCCTCTTTGCAGATGACATGATCTTGTATTTAAAGAACCCCATGGACTCCACTTCCAAGTTTCTCGAACAGACTCGAAATTTTGGAAAAGTAGCAGGGTATAAAATTAACCCTCAAGAATCAATGGCTTTTCTGTATGCTAATAACAAGAATGCACAGCTGAAATCAGGAATGCAACTCCTTTTTTAATAGCCCCACAAAAAATAAAATGCCTTGGAGGTAATTACAGAAATGAAAGACCTCTATGATGAAAACTTTTGAAACCTGACAAAGGAAATTAAAGCAGAACTAAGGAAGGAGAAAAACCTCCCATGATCCTGAATTGGGAAGATTAACATTGTGAAAATGGCAATACTGCCAAATGCTATCTACAAATTCAATGTGATACCTATCAATATTCCAACTTCATTCTTCAATGAAATAGAAGAAGCAACCCAAAAATTCTTATAGAACAATAAAAGACCCCAGATAGAAAAAACAATCCTTAGCCGAAGGAACAGTGCTGGAGAAATACCAATACCAAATTTCAAACTCTACTACAAAGCCATAGTAATCAAAACAGCTTGATACTGGCACAAGAACAGACCTGAGGACCAATGGAATAGGACTGAAGACCTAGAAATGAACCCACAGACCTATAGCCACCTAATCTTCAATAAGGGAGCTTAAAAAAATAGAATGAAAGAAAGACAGCCACTTCAGTAAATGGTGTTGGCAAAACTGGTTAAACTCCTGTAGAAAACTAAAGCTAGATCCTTGCACCAGAATCAACTCCAAATGGATCAAAAATATTGAAGTGAAAGTAGACACTCTGAAAACATTACAGGATGGAATAGGAGAAACCCTAGGTCTCCTTGGCACAGACTGAAATTTTCTTAATAGAGACCCAGAAACCCAACAAATCAAAGAAAGGTTGGACAAATGGAATTGCATGAAATTGCAGAGCTTCTGCATGGCAAATAACATAGCTAGCAAAATCAATAGAAATCCCACGGATTGGGAGAAGATCTTCACTGTTCTATTATTTGTGTTTTTTATTGTGATCAAGTGATGACATAAATTTCACAAATTTCACAGTATTGTGAAATAGTGATACTTAGTTAAAGTCACAAACACATTCTAACCTTCATGGGGCAACTTGTCTTTATTGTGGTCTATAAAATTTGTGAATTCTATGAGATTTGACAATACAGTTATTTCTTCCACAGCGAGTGTTATGTACATTTCTTTCATTTTGCTTAGTGTCAGCTGTTCCATCTTTTTTACTTTATGATTATGACAATTTTTTATATAAATTTTAATTGTAAAAATACTGTACAGTTACATGAGTGAGGTAATGAGTACATTTCCTCCTTTGTTTTTCTCTTACCATTCCTTCCCTCCCCACCTCATAACCATGTTAACTGGGGTGAGGTGGTATCTCAATGTTGTTTTGATTTGCATTTCTTTTGGTATGATTTTTATTGTAAAAATACTGTACAGAAGGGTTACAGGTACATGAGCAAGGAAATGAATACAAATCCTATCGAGCATTGTTGCTTCCCCCCTTTTTTTATGGCTAGAGAAGTTGAGCAGTTCTTCATGTGTCTATTGGCCATGCATATTTCCTCTTCAAAGTTTCTCTTTAAGTCTTTAGCCCACTTATTAATCTGGTGGCTGTGTCTTTGAGGATTTGTTGTTGGCAGATTTAATTTTTTGAGTTCTAAGTATATTTTAGATATGAGACCCTTGTCCATTGTGTGGCTAGTGAAGATATTCTCCCAATCTGTGGGCTTTCTATTGATTTTGCTTGCTATGTTATTTGCCATGCAGAAGCTCTGTAGTTTCATGCAATCCCATTTGTCCAACCTTTCTTTGATTTGTTGGGTTTCTGGGTCTCTATTAAGAAAATTTCGGCCTGTGTCAAGGAGACCTAGGGTTTCTCCTATTCCATCCTGTAATATTTTCAGGGTGTCTACTTTCACTTCAATGTTTTTGATCCATTTGGAGTTGATTCTGGTGCAAGGATCTAGCTTTAGTTTTCTACAGGAGTTTAACCAGTTTTGCCAACACCATTTACTGAAGTGGCTGTCTTTCTTTCATTCTATTTTTTAAGCTCTCTTGTAGAAGATTAGGTGGCTATAGGTCTGTGGGTTCATTTCTAGGTCTTCAGTCCTATTCCATTGGTCCTCAGGTCTGTTCTTGTGCCAGTACCAAGCTGTTTTGATTACTATGGCTTTGTAGTAGAGTTTGAAATTTGGTGTTGATATTCCTCCAGTACTGTTCTTTCTGCTAAGGATTGTTTTTTTCTATCCAGGATCTTTTATTGTTCTATATGAATGTTTGGGTTGCTTCTTCTATTTCATGAGGTTGGAATATTGATAGGTATCACATTGAATTTGTAGATAGCTTTTGGCAGTATTGCCATTTTCACAATGTTAATCCTCCCGATTCAGGATCATGGGAGGTTTTACCCTTCCTTAGTTCTGCTTTAATTTCCTTTGTCAGGTTTCAAAAGTTTTCATCATAGAGGTCTTTCATTTCTGTAGTTACCTCCAAGGCATTTTATTTTTTGTGGGGTTATTCCAAAAGGAGCTGCATTCCTGATTTCAGCTCTGCTCTTCTGAACAAAATAATAGAAATGAACAAAATAATAGAAAATGAACAAAATAATAGAAATTCATTTCTCAAAGTTCTTAAGGCTAGAAGCTCAAGGAGCTGTCATATGTGAGCTGATTTTCAGCTTCCAAGATGGCAACTTGTTGCTCTATCTGCTGAAGTATGTAACTACTGTGTCCTAACATCTTATAAGAACAAAAGGAATAGAAGAGACTACTATGACAGTCCCTTCAACTTCATTTATAATATCCTTAATCTTATTCATGAGCGTGGAGTGTTCATGACTTAATTATATCCCTCTAGACTCCACCTCTCAATAAGATCACATAGAGTATAAGGTTCTAGCAGATCAGTTTTGGAAGGACAGAGACATTCAAACCACAACCCTGCATCTTTCTTCTAAACAGTAGGCTGTACAGTTGGACTTTTAGTCAAAAGACCTCATTGGAAAGAAATGAAACTGGAAATATTCTTTATTCCGAAGTCAGATTTTGGTATCAAAGTACTCAGAACCAAGTTACTAGTTATTAACATTAATGAATTATTAATTGCATAAATGAATGGGAATTCACTGTTAAATTTCTATATGTTTATATATTTTTCTTTGATCTTCTATCCTCCTTTCTACATATTTTTGCTTCCTTCCCCTTCCCAAGTGTTCTTCACTTTCTACTTTCAGATTTTTCCTCTCTGTGTCATTCTTTTCTTTCTTTGTCTATTTCTTTGTCTCCATCTGTGTGTGTGTGTGTGTGTGTGTGTGTGTGTGTGTGAGTCTGTCTGTCTGTCTGTCTGCCTGTCTGTGCAATCCCTGTGCATGTGTATATTTGAGTGTGTGTGGCTGTCTTTATCTGGCTTATTTACTTAACATGTACAAGTGACATGATTTCATTTGTAAATAAGGCTGAATAACTCTCCACTGTGAAAAAAATCTAATAACAACAGATGCTGGAGGGGATGTGGCCAAAAGGGAACTGTACTGCATTGTTGGTGGGAGTGTAAACTTGTTCAGCCACTTTGGAAAGCAGTATGGAGGTTACACATAGAGTTCCTGTATGACCTAGCAATCCCACTTTTGGACATTTATCCAAATGATCATAAACAAGGCCATACTAAAGCTACCAGCATAACTATGTTTATCGCAGCTAAGTTATAGAATCAACCCAGATGCCCCTCAGTAGATGAATGGATCAAGAAATGTAATGGAATACTATGCCTCCATCAGAAAGAATGACAATGCCCTATTTGTTAGGAAATGGAAAGACTTGGAAAAATAATATTAATTGAAGTAAGTTAGGCCCAAAGAAACAGGTCCCATGTTTTCCCTTATTTGCAATAACTAGTATATGTCTAGGATAATCTTACTAGATAAGTAGAAAAAGTCAGAAGCTATGTACATATGACCATGAACCACAATGAACCCCAAGATAGAGACACAGAGGTTTTATCTTTCTTGCTGTTGTTTTTAATTACTTATAATGTACTATGTGATTCTTTTGTTTCTTTTGTATGTTCTTCTCCCATGGTATAACCCTGTTTTCACTGCATTTGATTCCATTGCCCTGTATTTTGTATATACATTTTTCTAATTTGGAGAGGGGAAGGGATATGAGAAAATGCTGAAATAAGGATAGAAGTTGACCCATTGTAACAATGAGATGTACAAGACACTATGTTGAAAATGAACTTTATAACTCTGGGGCAGCAGAGGGAGGAGTTTGGGAGGTGGGGAGGGAAGCGATGGTAGGAGAAAATCAAAGGAGGAGGCAACAATGCTCAGTAGGAAATGTATACATTACCTTATTCATGTAACTGTAACCCCTCTGTACAGTAACTATACAGTAAAACATATATATTAAAAACAAAGGGCTAGCTAATGTAAAAATTGCAATGTTTGTTCCTCTTACCCTTATGAGCTTGACTACACTATTCCATTTACATTTTTGTACAATTGAAAACATTCCTAATGCATGTTTATAAAGAAGGCATTATAAGGATTATCTCTGTGCACTATGCCAGTGGAGACTGTGGCTTCATTCCTTGAGATAGTTTTTAGCATACAGCCAGGTACTCTATTCTCTGATGAAATTTAATTCATATCTATCACAGACTTGTGGCTTCACTGGACGACCTTTGAAGGTCTATTCTGTTGTCACTATCACATGGTAGCCCAAGTATTTGTGTCTCTATTATATGCAAAACTAAGGTAAGAAAAAAATTATATTTTATTTTTACATCTTTATTAGCATGAACTAGTTGTATAAGGGCATTTCATTTGACACATTTATATGTTCATTCAATGTACCTTGATTGGACTTATCCCTCTATCAATCTCCCTCATCCCGATCTCATACTAATCTCAACAGAACTCATTGTTCTGTATTCACACACGCACATAAAATATTCTGACCATATTTACCATCCTTCACCATCTCTGTTTGCCCTCTCCTATCCAACTAGTGCCCATAGCTCATATGGGACTTACTTTACATGCTTGTCATACCTCTGAGAAGTCTCAAGGTTTAAAATTTTGGTTCTTTTTATATAGCCCAGACTGTCTTTGAACTTGTATTTCTCCTGTCTTAGGCTAGTACTGAAAGTTTGAATTCTTTTAAGACACCAAGATTTGGGGCATGTTTCAAATTTAAAAATTCAACGCTCATTTTAGAACTCTTTTAGATATCCAGCTGCTGCTTTGTTTGCTGTTTGAATCTTTAAAAATTTAGTTCAGCAGTTATACTCTCAAGTGTGTATGTAACATGCATGTGCATTTTAAAGAAAGAAAAGAAAAGAGAATACAGGGATCACTTTAGTCCCAACCAGTGAAAAGGGAGCACTGGCCATCTTTCTGAACTCACTTGTCTTCCTGTGAGTGCTTACCTCTTCTTCCACTTTCACTTTCCTTTTATCACAAATATGTGCCATTCTAAATATGGTTTGTGTATATAATGCTTTTAAATTCATATAAGTTAAGTTGTATGTTGTTCTTTTGTTCAGTACTTTACATATTTCAGATTAATCCATGTTGGAATAGCTGTGGTTCATTTTAAGTTTTGTAAGGCACTCAAATGTTTAACTGTAATCACATTTGCCTGTTTTGTTACTTAGTTCAGTAACTTGGGCTATTGCTAGGTTTTGTTTTGATAGCAAAATTACTGGCACTATAGACATTCTTGTATAGCTTGTTCATTGCACATATGCGAGGATTTCTCTAGGTATATTGTTACAAAAGAGACAGCTGGTTTGGTTACATGATGTGTATATATTCAGAATATGAGTACTGGTAGAATTTTTCCAGAGTTGGTCTGCATTTGCTTGTCAGCAACCTGGGGAATAGGATGTCATCTGCCTCAATTTTACCTTCATCTGAAATCAGATCATGACTATTCCTGGAAACAATGGATTAGAAAGCACTGCAAATGCCTCCTTTACCCTCTTTTACTGGGAGAAGAGAAAGCATTCTGTTATGTCCAGTTACCACTATCAACCCTCCCTTTGAACCTCAGAGCTCCTGTCTTAATGTATTGTTTCATGCATCTCTATCACTAAATCCATCTCTTTGCCACATCTCTCTGTGTTCAGATGCATTTTTGTCTATTTCCTATTCTTAAAAAGTGAAGTATCCTCCACTCTGCCACCATGGATAGCACTAACCTAAAATGTTCTTTTTTGCTTTTCTTTCTTTCTTTCTTTCTTTCTTTCTTTCTTTCTTTCTTTCTTTCTTTCTTTCTTTCTTCCTTCCTTCCTTCCTTCCTTCCTTCCTTCCTCTCTTGTTACCTAAGACCTCATTTTTTCTTTTTCCTCCCTCCCTCCCTTCCTCTCTTCCTCCCTCCCTCCCTCTCTCTCTCCCTCCCTCTCTCTCTCCCGTCTTTCCTTCCTTCTTTCCTTCCTTCATTTCCTTCCTTCCTTCATTTCCTTTCTTCTTTCCTTCCTTCCTTCCTTCCTTCCTTCTTTCTTCTTTCTTTCTTTCTTTCTTTCTTTCTTTCTTTCTTTCTTTCTTTCTTTCTTTCTTTCTTTTTCTTTCTTTCTTTTTCTTTCTTTCTTTCTTTTCTTTC
>NW_012267304.1:230672-237603 GCF_000151885.1 Dipodomys ordii
TTCTTCTTTCCTTCCTTCCTTCCTTCCTTCCTTCTTTCTTCTTTCTTTCTTTCTTTCTTTCTTTCTTTCTTTCTTTCTTTCTTTCTTTTTCTTTCTTTCTTTTTCTTTCTTTCTTTCTTTTCTTTCGTTGTGGTGCTTGAACTCTGGGCCTGGATGCTGTCCCTCAGCTCTTCAGCTCAAGGCAAGCACTCTACCACTTGAGCCACAGTGCCACTTCTGGTTTTGTGGTGGTTTATTGGAGATAAGATTTTTCTCGGACTTTCCTGCCTGGGCTGGCTTTGAACTGTGATCCTCAGATTTCAGCCTCCTGAGCAGCTGGGATTATAGGCATGAGCCACTGGTGCTTGGATCCTAAAGTATTCTTTAGAAACTTTTCCTGATTGTAATTCTTTTTTCCCTCTGTGTCCTTGACCTTTGTGTTTACAACTTCAATGTCCTTGCTAGAAAGGGAGGCTCAAAGATTACCTAGTCCAAATTAGATAGAAGCCTTCTCTAAAAATACCTTCTCATGTTGGGGAACAGAGACAATAGATCTCCCCTTGAAACTTCACTTTATCCATGCTTCCCTTTTTTATTGTAAAAATGCTGTACAGAAGGGTTACAGTTACATGAACAAGATAATGAGTACATTTCCTATTGGGCATTGTTGCTTCCTCCTTTGTTTTCTGTGCTTCCCTTTGCTAACAGATTTCTTACAAGAGTCACCTACATTTCCTTCCTCTGTTTTGTCAGAAGGCTTCTGCCTTCATCACTGCACTGCTACTGCTCAGTTAAAAGTCAACTATGTTGTCAGTCACTGGTGGCTCACGCCTGTAAACCTAGCTACTCAGGAGGTTGAGATCTGAAGATAGCAGTTTAAAACAAACACAGGCAACAAAAACCATGATACTCTTATCTCAATTAACCAGCAAAAAGGAAGAAGTAGAACTGTGATTTCAGTGGTAGAGTGCTAGCCTTGAGCAAAAAATGTTGAGAGACAGTGTTCAGGCCCTGAATTCAAGCCCCAGGATCCACATAAGAAAAACTCACCTATGCCCTCTCACATGGCATGCTCAATCTAATGGCCTGTTTTTAAGTCTTTAGCTTTGTCAAGGAAGCTTTCCTAGGTACCTTGTTGATCTCATTTACTGGAACAAGAGGCCTAGCCTCTTTTTCTGAGAAATACATGGGAAATCATGACCAGGAAGCTTGTTCCTGAATTGGCAGGATGACATGGGAGTGGTGGGGATATGGAGAAGCTGTAGCTTCTTTTCTGTAATTAAAAATAAAGTATTCACTGATTAATATACTCATGTGTTTACTATGGGGCTACATAGAGCCTCCAACTATTTGGCATTTGGTGAGGCTTCTTTTTGCTCCTGTAATGTCCAGGAAATGGGCAGACTTTTAAATTGTCTTAGTATCTAAATAACCAGGACTAGAGCCTCTGAAGGTTTAACAATTAGTTGCCACGTCTGCCTGCTATACATCAGGGGCAATGCTCGCTTACCTGAGGATGAATTTTAAGAACCTCACTTGAAGGTACAAAATTATCCATACTACATCCTTTAAAAAACACCACTTAGATTAAGTGGAAAGAATGATCTAGATGTAATTTATTTGAAAACTCGGTTCTGGCAGAGGGAATTTAAGTTAATGGTAATAACAAAGCCTCTTGAAAAGAGGTCAAAGGGGTAACATAGCTTTAAAAAATTCTGTTTTATAATCCTGTCCATTTAGAAGGAGGAGGAGTACAGTTTGTGTGAAGGAAGCAGGGGGAGTCATGTCCTCCGGTCCTTGCTTTGAACTTCTGAGCTTATTAGCAAAGGGAATCAATATTCAGAAAGATTTCACCATAACTTGTAAGAGCTTGGACTCTTCATTCAATGTGATTATTTCCTACCCTCTAGCTGTCCATAAGAGAGTCTCTTAAACATGCTGTTCAAGCCTGATCAAAACATTAGCCAAGCCTTATGATGTTTAGACATGCTAGGCAATATCGGCGTCATTAATCATGGGGTTACTGACAGATATTAAGTACAGGCATGTGTACGTTAATTTTTTTTTCTTTTACTGATCAACACATAACAGTGCCTGAGGCCAAAGAAAAGGGATAAAACACATTTGGGGATGTGCAGTGCATGCAGATTTGACCCAGATTCAGGAATGAGAAAATAAAACACGAAATGAGAATCTTGACATTAGTAACTATATTTGAAGAGTATTAAACATCTTAATTCTCAAGATCTTAGATGTCTTAAGGATTATTAAAGCTCACTAAAATAAAAGAGTCTGCTATTTAAAATATAGGTAGTAAGCCTATTCTGACAATATCAAATTATACATTTTGGTTTCCCAGGTAAGAATTAATTTGTAGAAAAAATCCATCACTAGAAAAGCATTTATTCAATATTCCCATTTTAGAAGGTACCAATTCCTTAGAAATTTTCTCAGTAACCAAGAACAAAGGTTCTGTATTATTATAGCAGTCTAATAGTGCAGCATGTTAGTCACTTAAGCTTACAGGAAATGCATTTATTAGGGTGTAACCTATGTTATTAGGTACTCAGGGGATTCACTATTAAGTTATAAATCATTGTCACTGTTGATTCAAGAAGAGAACAAAACAATGAGTTTTCACAGAATTTTCTCAATGATCTCCAGGCATCAGAGAAAAAGAGAAAAATTTCAACTTTAGGGCTTAATATATGCATGCAGTATGACTCCTAGCAAAGGAAGAATAGATGTCCCTTTGAGGTTGTTGTATTTTAACTCTAATTATATACATGGGATTATGAGAGATCTATTGTATAACTATATTTGGGAAAAAAGTAGTTTGCAATGTGCTTAAGAGATTCACAATGAAGAAAGAGCAAAACCTTTTTACAGAACTTATGCTCAAAAATAAAACAAGTAGCAGGAGAATGAATGCCCTATTTATAACAAAAAATAGTTTAAAATACTGAATAGCACAAAGTTCCTCTATAATACTTTGTGTAACTGAGATAAAGAGAGTTACATGTCTGCTAGAGATGTGTCTATGTCATCTTCATTGGATTGTTTATACTCATGAGATGAAAGCATATGGGTTCAGAAAAAATGGTAATAAAGAAGTACTGACTTCATGGGTGTCAGATAGTTTTCTAAATGTATTATCTCATTTTGCCCTCACAACATTCCTATACTATTAGGATCTCCACTTTATACTATTTTTGATAGTATTGGACCCAGGGCATTGCACATGCCGGGCACATACTCTAGCACTTGAGCTGTAGTACATTTTTTTACAGTCATTGAAATCTATAGGCAGTATATTTATAGGGTTTTCCCCTAACTTTTGTTCAAGCTAGCATCAACTCATCTCTTACCTCTACCTTCAGTAGCTAGGATCACAGGTGGGCTTGTTTGTCGAAATAGGGCCTTACTTTTGCTCAGATTAGCTTAAGAATTCTTTTTTTTCTTTTTCAATTTTTTATTGTGAAAATACCGTACAGAGGGGTTACAATTTTATTTTGTTGGTCATGGTGCTTGAACTCTGGGCCTGGGCGCTGTCCCTCAGCTCTTCAGCTCAAGGCAAGCACTCTACCACTTGAGCCTTAGCACCACTTCTGGTTTTCTGGTAGTTTATTGGACATAAGAGTTTCATGACCTTTCTTGCCCAGGCGGGCTTTGAACTGCAACTTTCAGACCTCAGCCTCCTGAGTAGCTAAGATTACAGGTGTGAGCCACCGGCACCCAGCTAAGAATTATTGAATGGAGATTTTCTTGTCTCCACCTCTCGTGTAGATGAGATGACAGGTGCCTATTTAACAGTACTGTCCTCATTTCACAGAAGAGATAATTAAGGCTTATCAAAGACTCACTCACTCAGGGTTATTTATGGTAAGGTGTAGAGCTGATATCCAAAACCAAGAAGTTTGAATTTGTGTTCATAACCACTAACGAGGAATAGGACTACTGATATCCACAGCCTAATGGAGGGAGCTTTATAGGTAATTTAGATGAAGTTCATTCTACTCTCTCATGCTTGTACTGAAAGATGGTGAAACTGCCCCCAGATGGGAAATACTATGGCTACTTCTGGCAGAAGAATCCTTAAGTATATCACATTGAAGCCAAAGAAAGATTCTCTAAGTCTTTATTTGTTGGTAGAATTAAAAATAAATAAGCAAGCTGGGCACTAGTGGCTCACTCTTGCAATCCTAGCTATTCAGATGACTGAGATCATGGTTCTAGGACACCCTGGAAGAAAAGTTTGCTAGACTCCATCTCCTTTTGCTGGTTATTTTTAACAGGGCTAGAGGTATCGTTCAAGTGATAGAGTCCAACATGGAGCCCTGAATTCAAATTACGGTTGCTAAGATAGTGACCTATGTCACCGGTTTAAACCTTGTAGGGGGTACTCCTGGATTTTTGGAGTTGAGAAGCAAGGATATGGAAGCGGTCTGGGCTTCAAATAAGAGGGGCAAAGTATGTATGGGGTCATTGAAGACGAGGAACTGCTCACTAATCATGTTTCTATTGCTTGACTGTTCAGGCAAGCAAAAAGCCAAGTCAGAATGGGGTTGGCAGAGCAAGATCAATAGAAAGCCTAAGGATTGGGAGAAGATCTTCACTAGCTATACAACAGACAAGGGTCTCATATCTAAAATATACTTGGCACTCAAAAAATTAAATCCCCCAACAACAAATCCTCAAAGAAACAACTGCCCAATAAATAAAGACTTAAAGAGAAACTTCTCTGAAGAAGAAAGAAGGATGGCCAATAGACACATGAAGAAATGCTCAACATCCCTAGCCATAAAAGAAATGCAAATCAAAACAACATTGAGATACCACCTCACTCCAGTTAGAATGGCACAAATGAAGAACTCTAACAACAACAGATGCTGGAGGGGATGTGGACAAAAAGGAACCTTACTTCATTGTTGGTGGGAATGTAAACTTGTTCAACCACTTTGGAAAGCAGTATGGAGGTTCCTCAAAAGACTTCACATAGAGCTCCCCTATGACCCAGCAATCCCACTTTTGGGCATTTACCCAAATGTTTACAAACAAGACCACACTAAAGCTACCAGCACAACTATGTTCATTGCAGCATTATTTACCATAGCTAAGATATGGAACCAACCCAGATGCCCCTCAGTAGATGAATGGATCAAGAAAATGTAGTGTATATACACAATGGAATTCTATGCCTCCATCAGAAAGAATGACATTGCCACATTTGTTAGGAAATGGAAAAACTTGGAAAAAATTATATTAAGTGAAGTAAGCCAGGCCCAAAGAAACATAGGTCCCATGGTTTCCCTTATTTGCAATATCTAGTATATGTATGAGTCAAGCGGAAAAGGTCAGATAATGTGATGTCAGGAAAGTGAACCCTTAGACATGTATTTTAATGTTTTTTCTTTCATGCATGTGTTTCTAACGCATTTATAAGACTATCTCTTTGTTGCTTTGTATGTCCCTCCCCCACAGTATAACCCCTGCTTTCACTATATTTGATGTCAGTATAACTTGTGGAGGAGAGGTGGAAAAAACAGTTGTTTAAGGATACAGGTGGACCTGATGCAAGAACGAGAAGTATAAGTTGTCATGTCCAAAATGAGCTTTACAACGTCGGTCCGAGGGGGGGGGAAGAGGGGAGGAGAAGGGTTGGGATTGGGGGGGAGGATGGGAAGGGATGGGAAGGGTAAACAAAGGAGGAGGCTGCAATGCTTGATAAGAAATGTACTCATTATCTTGCCCATGTAATTGTAACCACTCTGTACAGTATGTTCACAAAAAATAAAAATAAAAATTAAAAAAAGAATGGGGCTGGCAGCTTCAGTTTAAATAAAATTGAAGACTTCTCTGTTCCACAGTTGACAGGTAGATGGGAGTAGGAAGGGGTCAAGAGCACAGTGTTGGTCTGTGGGTGAAAAAGGAGGCTGAGTACTTTGATGCACGCCAGCAGGGAGCTCCTTGTTGGAGTTGCTGCCTTTTCTTCCTTTCCTGCCCACTGTACAGGTCTCTCTGAGCCTCCTTACCCTACCCACTCTGACTCACCCTTTTTGTCAAGAGGGAACTTTCATAACCAGTACATAAGGAGAGAGAACATTAAACTGCAATCTGAACAATTAGTATTTGTTAACAGCCTCCGCTCATCTTTGGACATTTAGAGAAAAAAATTAAAATGATGTGTCCTGAGCTTTAAATCTTTTTGTGGAAGCAAGCTGCTTTTCTTTAAAGGAAGCCATTATTTTTTTATGTTTGTCATGTTTGTCTACCACTTATAAAGTGAGCCTTCTACCTGAAACTGAGGCCAGATAACAAGCCCAGTGCAGTTGTCAAAGAGCCTTGGCAGGAAAGAAGAACAAATAGTTACTTCTTCAAGGTCACAGTCACATTTGATTTCAGAGAATCAAATGGCTTGCCTTGGTGTCACCTGCCACAGCTGTAATTTTACTCATACTGGTTTGTGTGAGTTAGTGTCTGTGTACCACATTAGACTGGGAATTTCCCAAGAATGAGGACTTCCCCAACTTACTTCTGGACTCCTTGGTGTTCATCCAGTTTCTGACAACATTAAATACTCCAGAGGGGGACAGCGCAAGATGGCGGAGGAGAAGCTGGAATCTGAACAAGCTCTCGCATAGAAAGCAGTTTTAGAGTTCCAGTGAACAGTCCTAAGCCAGAGAATCACACCAAGTGTGCCATCACAGGACAGAGAGTTAGACAAGAGAGGGAAGCCAAGGCAAGGAGACACATCTGAACGCTTGCCAGCAGCCGCCGGCGGCGGCGGCGGCGGCAGGGTCGCAAGCGGCAGAGACCGAAGCCTACCTGAGAGCGCTCACACAGAGAGTCCGGGACGCAGGAGCCAGACGCAGCGGGTGAGCGGATTCTACTCAACACCAGCAAGAACCGACAAGGAGCAGACATCTTCATCCTGCAGTTTGCAGACCAGAGA
>NW_012267304.1:246248-273829 GCF_000151885.1 Dipodomys ordii
TGAACCCTTAGACATGTATTTTAATGTTTTTTCTTTCATGCATGTGTTTCTAACGCATTTATAAGACTATCTCTTTGTTGCTTTGTATGTCCCTCCCCCACAGTATAACCCCTGCTTTCACTATATTTGATGTCAGTATAACTTGTGGAGGAGAGGTGGAAAAAACAGTTGTTTAAGGATACAGGTGGACCTGATGCAAGAACGAGAAGTATAAGTTGTCATGTCCAAAATGAGCTTTACAACGTCGGTCCGAGGGGGGGGGAAGAGGGGAGGAGAAGGGTTGGGATTGGGGGGGAGGGGGGAGGCTGGGAAGGGATGTGAAGGGTAAACCAAAGGAGGAGGCTGCAATGCTTGGTAAGAAATGTACGCATTATCCTGCCCATGTAATTGTAACCCCTCTGTACAGTATGTTCACAAATAAAAAATAAATAAATTAAAAAAATAAAACAAAAACAAAAAATATACTCCAGAATGGCATGCTGAACAAATGACTCATCCAATGAGATTCACCATCCTCTGGTAGAATATTTGGCATCATATCTTCTATTGAGAGGTGGTATAGCACATAAATGTAATCCTGTAATAAGACTGCTTGGGTTCAAATCTCATCTTTTCCTTTTATTACTACTTAATTTTCTCAGAATCTTTGTCTTTGCCTCAGCTTCCTCACCTGTAAAAATATGGAGAGAATATTTGTATTTTTATCATGATGCTGTTCTGGTAATTAAATGAATTCATACAGGTAGAGTACATGGTTGGTATACTTGTTACTTCTAATTGATGTGAGCTATTATTTTATTAAAGCCTTTGCTTTAGCCTATACTGAACAATTATGTTACTCTTCTCTTTAGACAAATTATGGCAGAAATATGGCACCAGGTTTTGATTCCTACTTTTAGGGTCCTCTCCTCACGCCACATCATCTGTACTCTGACTTGATTCCATGTCTCTGAAGCAGTCAGTCTATTCCTTTGCTTCTTACAAGTGTCACTAATGTTCCTGGAGGAGGAAGAAACACAAGAGCAAAGCAACAATTCAGAAGCTGCATAGGCTGCTCAACCTGAAAAGTGGTAAAATGAACTGTCTTATACATTTCACTTTTAAAGTGACATCAAAGTAAGTAGCAAATGTACCACTGGCTAATCACCAGGGAGGGTCTCTGGCTTTCACAAGATTGACTTGGAGCCAGCTCTGTTGACTCTAAAGGAAGGTTCAGTATACCAGCCATTTCATTAGGCAACGAAGAGGAGTTGAATGAAGATAGGAATTCCCATTCCTTTGGTGTAAACACAATGAGTAAAAGGTTACATGAAACAAATAAGACATGATTAGGAGGCTGGTCTTTGCCAACCTTTTAGGAGTAATGGTAGCGAGCTCATCCATAAATAGTGAAAAATCTTATTAACATGTGGTGCACTGTTGATGAAAAATAGGTTCCCCTTTTTTTGTTTAGCTTACGTTGGATCTTTAGGGTGTGGATTTGGATTTCTATATCTCATGACAATAGCAGCTCTGAGTTTTGTTTGATGGTACTGTCATTGTTGTAGGCTTAGTTTCTGGAATGACCAGCAGGGTTTGAATTCTAGTGCCACCATGGACGAGCTTTGTGACTTTGATCATTACACATAACCTCTCTTTTCCAGATTTTTTCCATTGGAAAAATGACTTCAATCTTAAAGAAAACTGTGAAGATTGGGTTACTGCATGTAAAGTATCAATGCAGTATATCATATACAGTAAATGGGCAAGAAATTACTAGTATTGGTGGTAGTATCTGCTTTCCCTTTTAAGTATCTTCTTGCATTATTAGTGAGCTATACACTCATCTCTGTGCTAAAAAGCATACACACATTATCTTATTTGGTCCTTTAGGAATGCCAGTGAGATAGGCTTCATTCTTGTCTCTGTTGCACATGAGAAAATTAAGACTTTGAGATTAAGTCACTTGTCTAGAGCAACAAAAGCAGTGAATATTGGAGTCTATGCTCTTTACCACTATATGAGGAATAAGAGGAGAGGTATAGAGAAGAGAGGGCTATCAAAGCTCTTTCCTTAGAGCAGACTGAGAAGGTAAGTCCAGAATCCTGGATATCAGTCACTTCTAGATGAGAAAAAATGTATCATAGTACTGTGCCTTCTAATTCTTCCCTTTTTGGGACCACAATGATTGATTCCAACAGTTGTAGCCAACATTTTTCTCCCTGACTCTACAGGAACCAAATAAATATTTTAGGAGAAAATAAAGCTCAGTACATATTGAACATACTTGAGTGATTGTGTGTCATATGATATAATTCTTATGTTTTTATGTATCAGTTAAAAAGAGCAGAGCTTTTGGGTTCAGAGTACTGTATTTCAAATCTGACCACTTTTTGAGTGATCTCGAACACCTTTCCAAACAATAAGTTCTTATGATACTGGCATTTGAAGTCAAGGCTGCAAGCTTGCTACATAGTTGCTGTTACTTCTGAGCCATGTCTCCAGTTCTGGATATGTTGATTATTTTTAAAATAAGGTTTATACTTTCTGCCTGAGCATCTACTTGGGTGCAATCTACATGTTAGGCTGCCCATCATTACTAGGATAATAGATGTGTGCCACTGTGCCAAGCTGTGAGTAAAGAAAGATTTTTGTGCCAGGGGCTGGTAGCTCAAGCCTGTAATCCTAGCTACTCAGGAAGCTGAGATCTGAGGACTGTGGTTTGAAGCCAGCCAGGGCAGGAAAGTCTGTGAGACTCTTATCTCCAATTAATCACCAGAAAACTGGAATTGGTACTGTGGCTCAAGTGGTAGAGTGCTAACCTTGAGCGAGAAAAGTTCATGGACAGTGCCCAGACCCTGAGTTCAAGCCCCCCAGGACTGGTACACACACACACACACACACACACACACACACACACACGAAGATGCCAACAAATTTTTTTTTTAAAAAAGAATAGTTCTTGTAAACTCTTCTGCTCAGGCTGGCTTTAGACCACAGTCCTCTCAGTCTCAGCCTCCCAAGTGATATATACCCAGTTCCATTCTGTTATGAGCAGTGTTTAGAGGCTCTACCATCAGTGATGATGTCCACTCTGATGGCTGACGAAATGTATGCTTGTCTGTTCTTGAGTCTTAAAACTTTCCATTGTTGTTTTTAATGTACTATGTGAGTTTTTTTGTTTCTTTTGTATGTTCTTCCCCCTATGGTATATTCCCTGTTGTCACTGTATTTGCTTTTGGTACCTTGCATGTTATATGTGCATTTATGTAATTTGAGGAGGGGAAGGGGAAAAACAAAATGCTGAAACAAGTACACAGGATAACCCATTGCAACAATGACACTCAAAGACACTATGTTGGAAGTGAACTTTTAACTCTGGCAGAGGAGCAGGGAGGACTGGGGGAGGTGGAGGAGGGTAGGGATAGTAGGAGAAAAACAAAGGAGGGGGTAACAATGTTTGACGAGAAATGTACTCACTACCTTTCTCATGTAACTGTAACACCTCTGTATAGCATCTTTACAGTAAAAGAAAATTTAAAAAACTTCCATTTTAATTTAGCATAATATTCAAATATGCTAAATATTGAGATGCACTCATTTCACATAAACAAAAGTTTCTTGGGATTTTTTGTTTTTGTTTTTTGTCGGTCGTGGGGCCTGAACTCTGGGTCTGCGTGGTGTCCCTCAGTATTTCAGCTGAAGGCTAGCACTCTACTACTTGAGCGTCAGCCCCACTGATGGATTTTTCTGCTTATGTGGTGCTGAGGAATCAAACCCAGGGCCTCATGCATGTAAGGCAAGCATTCTACCACTGAGCCATCTTCCTACCCCCCTTGGGATTCTTCATGAGTTTTACAAGTATAAAGTGATTTTGAGAACAGTGTGCCATTTCTTAGTTTCTTCTCAGATTAGGATTAATAATAATAATGATATCAAGTTTATCAGTATGTTAAGAGGATCAAATGGGATGCTGCACATAAAACTCTGACTAGTGCATAGAATATAATAGTGCTCAATGAAATGGAAATAATTAATATGCGTCATTGTTATGCTACCTTTTTTCTAGATTTTCTGAGGTCTACAGCTAACTTTTGTTAACTGTAAATTGAGCACACATGTGGTTATCTACTAGCTAAATACTTGTGTTTTGTGTGGCAATCACAGTGCAGGGCACGGAGAAAAAACATAAGAAGAAATTTCAATATGGAGAGATAGGGCTCATATATAAAACATCAAACCAGGTTAGTTGCAAAATTGTAATTATTAAATTGAATATAACTTATATACAAAACAACAGAGTGAGTTACTCCTGTGCTTATGTTCTACTGGAGTTTGGAGAAGAGAAAATCTGAGTTTGAGATTGAAGGAGGTTTGGCTGGGTGATGCCTGTCCCAGAAATGTCCTAAGCATGTTCTGAATAGCATGTGCCTTCTCAAGGAGTTTATGAGGTATGTGTCCCGTCCCTAAAGCATTAATTGAAAACAAGGAGGTTTGTTAGTACCTACGAATGTTCTGACATACTTAACAAAAACAAACCCCAAATTCATAGTTCTTAAACCTTCTCATCAGAAAGTGTAGGGATTTGGAGTCAGCTGGCCTGCTTTCATATCCTGATTCTAGTCCTTTGGTAGCTGTCTCAAGATTCTGATGTGGAAAATAGGCTTGTCCTGATAGACAGTCCTGCCTACACCTGACTCACCATGGAAGAGGAACAACAAGATCTTGAAGGTGACAACACTTTGGAGAGTTTGTGCAATGTTGTAACTGCATGGCCTTTTGCCTATTATGTCTATACTCATGATGTTCTGAGTCTAGTGGCATCTGCTCCAGAGAGGAAGTAAGCTTGGAATAGCCTGGGTATTTACGGAGGAGATTGGCAGAGCCTGTGTTGTGAAACCCAGTGGTCTGTTCCAGATCATTCTGTTGAATTCCTCCTCACTCTCAGGAGCACTAAATTTACTCTTCTCATTCTTTCAAAATAGCTTTGTAATTTTGCTCTATTATGTTTCTGTTCATTTATTGTTGGGGAAATTTAAAAATACATCCAGATGAAGGACTGTTCCTTAATTCAAGATGATCCCATCTGGCTTATAGCTCACCTCTCATTTGTCAGGCCTTTGTTGTGTGTGCCAGTAACTAGGGTTTGAACCCAGAGCCTCATGCTTTTTCTGTTGTTTTTTTTCCCTTCACACTTTGCCTTCTTTCACCTGAACCATGCTTCCAGTTCAAATTTTTGATGGTTAATTGGAGGTAGGAGTCTTTGAGCATTTGTCTGCCCAGGCTGTTTTCCAACTGACAACTTCAGATCTCAGTACCCCTGAGTGGCTAGGATTACAGACATGAGCCATTGGCACCCTGCCTTAATCGCCTTTTTTAACTCACAGAAAAGAAATTCAGGAATAGTGCTATTTTCCCCAGGCATGAGAATTATTAATTTAGGATTAAGTGTTTTCTTTTTGGGTAATTTTGAGGTTTGAACTTGGCTTCATGTTGCTAGGCAAGCACTCTACCACTTGTGTCTTGGACCCTTTATGGTTTAGCTATTTTTAACATTCTCTGTCTCTCTCTCTGTGTCTCTCTGCCTCTCTGTCTGTCTGTCCATCCGTTTGTCTGTCTGTCTGTCTTCCCCTAGGGCCATAACTGGAATTACAGGCACATACCACCATACCTGGCATGTATTTGGTGTTTCTAATAAGCCAGTGGTGAGTGAAAGGGTAGCTGCAGCCCTCTTGTCCAAAGGCTTGAAAATAAATGTGGCCTAAAGACAATGGAACTTGTAAGTTGGGGACTTGGTTACATCTGCATGTTTTGGGCATTCCTATATATTGCGTGGCTTTGCAGTGACCACTTCACTTTGGGAGATTTTGTTTTGGCACCTGTGTGAATACTGACCCTACAGGGCTGATAGGAAGACTGAAGGAGATAGTTTATGCATCAAGTTCATCTCTGAGCTTGGTATATAATCAGTACTTAGTAAATGTAAGGTATTGTTCCCACATGCTAGGAGCTGGTCACCGTGTTAAGGGAAGTCACATCCCATACCTCTGAGTGCTTGTAGATAAAATAAGATAAAATAGGGAACTAGAAACAGCCAGAACATGGGTGGAAAGGCCGGGGAGTTTGCATTCAGTTCAAAGGTGATTACTCACTCCTGATGGTTTCCATGCATCCTCTTTTCATTGCACCCCCTCCAACCCAAATTTTTTTTGGGGGGTCTGGTTGTGGGGCCTGAACTCTGGGCCTAGGTGCTGTCCCTCAGCTCTTCAGCTCAAGGCTAGCACTCTACCACTTGAGCCACAGAGCCACTTCCGGCTTTTTTCTTTTTGCTTATGTGGTGCTGAGGAATCAAACCCAGGGCCTCATGCATGCAAGGCAAGCGCTGTACCAACCACTGAGCCACCTTCCCAGCTCCTCCAACACAAATTTTTGACCTCACCACAGAATGAGGCATTATTGAGCTGTTTGAAAACCAATTTCTCTTTCATTTTTTTTTTTACCTCTAAGTAAGGAGAGGAGGATGGAAAAAGCAAAGGGAATAAACACCAGCTGGGATGAGAATATGAAGAAAAGACAGGTTTGCTTTTTCCCCATAAAAAAACTGTGGGCTGTAGGGATAAGGAGAAAAATGTCTTCTTAATGCAGTCAGGCTTTCTGGAAGAGCTGAGAAGGCAGTTTTACTGAGGTGCCACTCCTAATCGTCTTATTGCAGGCAAAGCTCTGGTTCTAGCCAATCATTTGTTTATACCAAAAGGTGCAGATGTCAGAGGCAGGCATCAAAACAATTAATAGCTCTCCCGTATATGAATAGATTCTGTTTCTGATTCTGCTAGCTCGAGGGGAGTCTATTCTCAGGGAGAGCCCCCTGAAAGTTGTACTCAGAGTCAGAACATTGGGGTGGATCCACTCCAACAACATTGGAACTCACATGCAGCCACATTACAAAGATTTTTGAACATGACAATGGATGTTTGCTTTATTAAAGACTCCATTCAACCTTCCTTGAATAATCTAGACCCTGGGCAAAAGATAACTTTTGTGCTAGGTGCCAGTGGCTCATGCCTGTAATCCTAATAACATGAAGGCTAAGATCCTAGAAAGTTTTGGTCCCAGAGTAACCTGGGAATATAAGCTGAGACTCCCTTCTTAAGCAATATCTGGATGTGATGTTGGGTAACCATCATACTTGCTATGTAAGAGTCTAAGAATGGGAGGATTGAAGTTTCAGACCAGACTGCACAGAAAAGTCAATGACATTCCCTTTCAATAGAGGCAGCTGGGCATTATGTCACATACTTGCCAGCTCAGCTATGATGGGAAGCCTAAAAATAGTTGGATTGTGGTCCAGGCAAGCCTGGGGAATGAAAGCAATATCACAGAGAAAAATTAACCAGAGTAGAAAAGGGATGGATGCATGATAGAGTGGTTCAACACTTGCCTAGCAAGTGTGAGGCCCTGAGTTCAACTCCCTATTTTGGACAAAAATAGCTAACCAGATCTGTATGAATCTTTGACCTTTTCTGTCCGGAGAACTGCAGAGGTAGAACAGAGGACTTCACAGTGGTGGGAACTGTGCTTTAGTATGGATATAGTCAAAGTAAAGATTAATTCTCCAGTTGAAGATTGAAAAAACATTTAAGTTGAATTAAAATTTAATATTTATACAATTCTGCCTAACGACCTGATAAAATGTGCATTATTATTATTCCCATTTTTTTTTGGTTGGTCATGGGGTTTGAACTCTGGGCCTGGGCACTGTCCCTGAGCTCTTCAGCTCAAGGCAAGTGTTCTACCACTTGAGTAACAGTGCCACTTCTGGTTTTCTGGTGGCTAATTGGAGATAAGTATCTCACTGACTTTCCTGCCTGGGCTGGCTTTGAACTGTGATACTCACATCTCAGCCTCCTGAGCAGTTAGGATTCCAAGTATGAGCCACCGGCACCTGGCTGTTATCCCCATTTTTATAAGAAGACACTGAGGCATCAGAAGGCCAAGCAATTTTCTCAAGTAAATATCAGATCCAGAATTTGAACCCAGCTAGGCTGGCTCTAGTGTGCATAGTTATTTCCTTTTTTCCTTTTTTGGCAGTATTGGTGTTTGAACTCAGTGTCTTGCACTTGCTAAGCATATGCTCCACTATTTGTGCCATTTTTACTTCAGTTATTTTTGAAACAGGGTCTTGATATTTGACCTGGAAGGTCCAGATGATGATTTTCCTGACATAGCTGGAATGACAGGTGCACACTAGCAGCCCCCAGCCTTTTATTAGTTCACATGAGGTCTCTTGAAGTTTTTTTCCAGGCTGGCCTGAAACCATGATCCTTCCAATTTCAGGCTTCCAAGTACTTAAGATTTCAAGCCTGAGCCCTTGGGCTTGGCTGGCACATACACTCTTAACTATTGCACATTTCTTTGATCTCTTGTTTGGTTCATAGAAGGGATGTCTTTCTCTTGACTCTGCAGCCAAAAGTTATTATAGCATAGAAATAATCTTCCTACAAGCATCAGGAATCTCAAGAAACTTTGACTGCCTTCCCATCTGTTTCCCTATGGGAAACTGCACAATCTCAAGTAATTAAAATATTTTTTCCTTGATTTATTAAGCTAATATTGTTGTTTGGAGTTTGGATGTCATATAAGTGTGTATAACTGAATTATAGCACAGGACAGATACACTCACTTGTCAGAAAGTTCTTTGGAGAAATACAAAGCTATTTGTTTTTTTAATTTAATTTTATTTGTGAACATACTGTACAGAGGGGTTACAATTGCATGGGCAGGATAATGCGTACATTTCTTACCAAGCATTGCAGCGTCCTCCTTTGTTTACCCTTCACATCACTTCCCAGCCTCCCCCCTCCCCCCCTCCCAATCCTTCTCCTTTCACCCTCCCCCCCTTCCCTCCCCCCTGCACCGACGTTGTAAAGCTTGTTTTGGACATGACAACTTGTAATACCTGACCTCTAAATTTTTTTGTACCTATGCTTCCTAGACATTCAAACACAAACAGTACTTAGAGATAGGGAAGCATATGCATATTGGAATTTTCAACTGTGGAGAGCACGGTTTGTTTTCTTTATCCTTTCCCCCAATCCTGTACAGAAGACAGCCTTGGGGAGTAGGAAGTTGAGTTATTATCAGGTTGGCACTCCATCAAAGCCTGCTAGTGGATTGATTGCTAGAATCTGCTATAGAGGAACTTTTGGAAATTTAAGAATAAGTTTGTGCTTTAAATTCCAAGACCAGCTTCAGTCTCCTTACACTATGTAAACAGGTCTGAGTTTTCTAGACAAAACCTACCTTGGCAAGTCTACAGCAAAGCCCTATCACCTTGAAAGATGGAAGAACCATGGTCCCCAGCCCTGCCCAGAAGAAGACAGCCTTGGGGAGTAAGAAGTTGAGTTATTATCAGGTTGGCACTCCATCAAAGCCTGCTGGTAGATTGATTGCTAGAATCTGCTATAGAGGAACTTTTGGAAATTTAAGAATAAGTTCATGCTTCAGTCTCCTTACATTATGTAGACAGGTCTGAGTTTTCTAGACAAAACCTACCTTGGGAAGTCTCCAGAAAGGCCCTATAACCTTGCAGGATGGAAGAACCATGGTCCCCAGGGCAAGTAATCAGTCCTTACTTTGCTTTGCCTTTCATTACACATGGAAGCAGCCTTAGCAGCAACAGCAGCATAACCTTAAATCAACTGAGCATTTAACTGAGCTTCACTTGATGAAGTCCTAATACTTTCTCAGGCAAATTTCATTGGTATTAATAAGAGACATAGTTATTCTGGTTAAATATCCTCTTATTCCAACAGAGTACTATGGAAGCTTTTTAATATTTATGTGACAATAATTGATCTCTTACCACTGTCAAGTACTGCTAAAGACTTATCAGCTTGCAGTTTCAGCACCATATGTTGTAGCCAAGATGCGCTCCATGTGTCCTTCCTGTGCCTTGGGAAGAGAACATTTGCAGTGGATCAGAATAGAAAATGGTTTGGGTTTCAGAAAAGCTCCTTGCCTTTAGATTTCTCCTCAATGACTAGGCTTGCATGTTGTGACTATAAAATAGCAATACAGACTCCTATAATCACAGGTAAAATGAAGCCTCCATAATTAGTTGTTCCCTTCCCCATGTAGGAAGCAAGAACCAGGAGATCCAATGATGGGATTTCTTGTAAATTCACCTTGTATTACCTGCAACTTATTTACATTGACAATTCTGTGAAATCTGAAAGCCTAACTACAATTAAAAAATGCTAACAATCTATACCATTTGGTTTTTCTTAATGAGCCATGTGCTGATTTTGCTTGTCTTACTTTAGCACTAACAAGGTTTACCACAAACATACCATCAATCTCCCAGGAGCTAAGGAGTAAGTAGTAGGCTTTACTTTTTTATTACCTAAGCAAGATTTTCACTAGGACTATATACAACTGAGTGACCTACTTGGGGAAAAGATAGTTTCAATGTGTGAAACTGGGAAGGTCTCCCTTAAGTAAACTATACCTTAAAATCATAATGTGACCAAGGAGCTTGTAATGTTAATGTGAGCATCCCACAGCCATATGAGTGGGCAGACTGGCTCTGCTGCTTTTCCTACTGAACTGGAGTTGCCATCACCCTTGGGTCTTGTGGAAGGTCATAGCTCGAGAGCATGAGGTTATATAAGCCAAATGTGTTATATGTCCCTGATAATATTTATATTTTAGAAGCATCTTGACATAGTAGATCTTAAGGAATTGAAATTCACAAATATGTCCCAGATTTTCTCTATATTGTATATGAAATCAATGAAATCATAGGTTGTTAATAAAAGAACTTAATTAAAAAATAAAACAAAGGCCAAAGCACAAACATTTGAAAAAAATGAATATGCCAACAAAAATATAATGTTATTTTTCCCTGACATCAGTGTGTCATCTCTTGTCTGGCAACACTCATTTTCTGTTTGTTCATTGGTTCATTCAATACTGATACCTCAACAAGACCCTAGTTGAACTGAGCCAAAATTTAGGAGACAGAGCCTAACATTAACATTTCTCAAAGGCTCCTGAGGTGACTCTGATGTGTAGCCAGAGTTGAGACATGCTGGTCTAGGACAGAAATTCACAAACTGTAGCTCTACGATGAAATCCAGCAAGCCACCTGTTTTTGTACACCCCACGATATAATAATGGTTTGGTGGGGTCTTGAGTGGAGCTTGTTTTTTTAACCTTAAAAGAAACTGTAAGAACATAAACATTTAAATTTTCCTCAGTGCTGTTAATGACTACACAAGGAAAACTTTTTAAGTTCCAGTAATATGCTGAATTTAGTTATTAGGGACCTTGGGCCAATGATGCCTATACATTTCACAGATAAATCTTTAAATTTGGAAAATCTGATCCATATCCCTCACATTTCAGTTCAGGTGAATTATTTACCAAGGTTTTTATGTTTTATAAATAGTTTCGTGTGTGTGTGTGTGTGTGTGTGTGTGTGTGTGTGTGTGAATGTATGCGTGTAAGCTGGTACTCAGGGTCTCATGCTCTAGCTTAGCTTTCTTGCTTATATATGACACTCTGCTACCTAAGCTAGGCATCTCATCCAGCGTTTCTGCTGGATAATTAGAGATAAGAATCTTTTAGGTTTGTTAGAAACAATAGCTCTAGTGTTTCTAATATACTTATAAGGTGACTGTTTTGCTGCTTTGTATGTCCCTCCCCCCCCCCCCCCCCCGCCCCCCCGGTATAACCCCTGTTTTCACTGTATTTGATGTTGGTATAGTTTGGGGAGGGGAAGGGAAAAATTGTTTAAATAGGGATATAGGTGGACCCATTGCAACAATGAGATGTACAAAATGTTATGTTAAAAAACGAACTTTACAACTTTGGCAGGGTGGGAGGAGTGTAATTGTGGAGATGGGAGGGTAGGGATGGTAGGGGAAAAACAAAGGAGAAGGCAACAATGCTTGATAAGAAATGTACTTATTACTTTGCTCATGTAATTGTAACCCCTCTGTACGGTATTTTCACAATAAAAAACTTATTAAAAACAGATTAATACAAAGAAACAAATCACATAGTACATTATAAATATATTTTAAAAAAAACGAGATAAAAAAGAATGTTTTAGGAAGTGGCACTGTAGCTCAAGTGGTAGAGTGCTCACCTTGAGCTGAAGAGCTGAGGGACAGCGCCCAGGCCCAGAGTTCAAGCCCCATGACCGACAAAAAAAAAAAAGAATGTTTTAGTTTTGTTTGCTGGGCTGGCTTCAATGTATGATCCTTAAATCTCAGCATCTCAAGTACCTAGGATTACAGCATTGTGCCACTGGTGCCTAGTGTTTTCCTTATTATTTTAAAAATTAATTATCTTTAAGTAGTTGCAAAAGGAGGTGCCATATAAAAAGCAGTTTATAAATACAAGGCATTTTGATCAATGTCACCTCCTTTTGACATCCTCACCCCCCTTCAACCCAACCCTTCCCTTATTGTTCTTAATTTGGTGTTATGTACAATAAATTCTTGACTATGTTCTTGCTCCCTACCTCATCTTCATTCATCTACTCCTTTCACCTTGGCCCCACCCCCCTTGGATGTATCCATTTCCTGATGTTGATTTTGTTGAGTTTTGATCTAGTCTTTCTAAAAATATTATGCTATTTGAACTCTTCATAGTCTATTAATGTGGTGAAATTTTCTTTTGTAATTTACATAAGTGAATCTTTAAAGAGAAAGTATTAATGATAATGTTTTATTCTTTTACTAAGCAGTTTCTTGCCTATAACTGACCTGTTCTTTATAATACCTTTGGACTTGGGACTGATCATTTTGTTTGTCTAGATGAGGAAATTTAGTAAGATTTAAGCTGATTCCAAGCTTTGGGGGTGTTTCTATGTCTAATAGATGTCAATGACTGGAATTGGTGAGATTTATGTATTAACATTCCATGTCAGCTGCTGCTCATTTTCAACTCACCCCTGACTACTTTCTGCATTCGAATCATCAATGCACTTAGACTCAGTAATTATGTAGGGGAAATTTGTGAAGAAATTAGCTCTTTTAGAGACCCTTTCTTTAGATAAAATGCAAACCCATTCACAACTCTGCTCATAAATGTATTCATAGAGTGATCCCAATGAAGGCCTCTCAGACAGTGGTGTACCTGTTCTTGTCAAGTTTCCAGAGAAGTGAGATGACCTAGACCAGAGGTCAGCAAAGTTTTGTCTGCAAAGTACCATATATATGTATTTTAGGCTTTGCAGGCCATATGGTCTGTTGCAATCCTTCAGCTCTGCCACAGTAGTACAAAAGCAGCCAGAGATAATATGCAAATGAGTGAGCATGGCTGTGTTCCAATAAACTTTATTTATGGACCTGTAGATTTGAATTTCATATATTTCATGTGTTATCTATTATTCGTTTGATCTTTATAGAAGTAAAAATGCCATTATTTTATTATGGGGTATACAAAAACAGGTGGCTAGCTGGATTTTACCCTAGGGCTATAGTTTGTGAATCTCTGTCCTAGACCAGCAGTTCTCAGCTCTGGCTGCACATCAGAGTCACCTCAGGAGCCTTTGAAAAATGTTAATGTTAGGCTCTGTCTTCTAAATATTGACTGAGTTTGACTAGGGTCTTGGTAAAATATCAGTTCTTAAAAAATTTTCCCAGATGATTCTGATGTGCAGCTATGGATGAGAAGAATTACTAGTCTAGAATAGTATTTTCTAGCTGAGGCTTAGCTCAGATATTCTATAACTCACGGAACTGCAAACTTTTAAAAGTCTCAACATATTCTTTGGGAGAAAACTGATATCCAAAACATCATTCATAGCTCTGCTTCCCTTTTTTCAAGGTACAGTGTTATGTAGGAGAAAAAACCAAAAAGTAGGATTCATGTGGTCAAAAAAAAGAGTAAAATGAAAAAAATATTTCATATTGTCACCATGTGCAGGTAAGACTTGTGAATTTTTCCTTTAGAAGTGACCCATTGTAACAATGAGATGTACAAGACATTATGTTGAAAATGAACAGTGTTGGCAGGGGGTGAGGGAGGAGGGGGGGTGTAGTTGTGGAGTGGGAGGGAAGGGATGGTAGGGGGAAAACAAAGGAGGAGGCAACAATGCTTGATAGGAAATGTACTCATTACCTTTTTCATGTAATTGTAACCCATCTGTACAGAATTTTTACAATAAAAATGTACAAAAAAGAAGTAGGGCTTCTCTAGCTGGGTGATGGTGGCTCACATCTGTAATTCTAGCTACTCAGGAGGCTGAGATCTGAGAATCACAGATGGAAACCATCCCAGGCAAAAAAGCTCATGAGACTCATATCTCCAATTAATCACCCAAAAGGTAAAAGTGGTGCTGTGGATCAAGTGGTCAAATGCTAACCTTGAATGCAGAAGCTCAGGGACAGCACTCAGGCTCTGAATTTGGGGTGTCACACTTTTATAACTTGGGCTTAGGGTCTCTAAGCCTGACCTGTACTTAAAGATTTGGCCATGATGTTTGGACATCCCTTTTAGGACAGTATACATTTGCCATAAAACAGATGTTTATCCTTGTGATAATGAATGCATCCTACCTACTATATATTTTAAAACTGACATTTATTCTTTGAGATAAGCACTTTGTAACAGCAGGAGGCATTTTTTCCCCAATGTAACAGCAGGAGTCATTTTTCCCCCAAGTATTTGCTTTTCCTGGATACATGCCTTTTTTATGATATCCTTCCTCACTTTTCAGAGCATACTAGTTATTTGGGCCAGCAGGCAAGGTCACATGGAGAAATCTGTTCTTGCTCTTTTCTTTTTCCTTGTGCTAATACTATTGCTTAAGAAGGAGCACAAGGGTTAAAACAAAAAAATAGTGTTTTATGTTTCTAAATTCACTGTTTCTGAATTCCTGGCTGCCATTCACCATGCTTTATTTTTCCTGATCTATCCTGCCTCAATATAACTGTATGTCTATGTTTGCAAACTGGGGCTTCCATAATGTTACATATCAAAGAGGTAATCAAGTGTGTCTCTGTAGAGGGGACTAGAAGCAGGGATTATGGTGAGGTTATATATGGGGGTGAGTATAGGTTTAGTATAGATTCAAGGACATGATTTCAGCCTGCCTTCATACAAACTCTGATTCAGCTACATGCCAGCAATATATTACTTTGTGTTTCCGTTTTCTAATTAGTAAAACCAGGAAAAGTCAGAGTATGTGTGAGGATTTAAGATTCCAATCCATGTATACATTTAGGGCTGTACCTTGCATGTGAGAGAAGGTCAATTGAATGTTAGTTATCATCAAAAATGTTCTGAAAAAAGTCTAAAGCATTATATTGGGAGTGATCATTCCTTTTATTGCTTCCCTAGAATTTAAGTGGGTAACTAGACTCTTTAAATGTAGTGATTGTACTCATCCATTCAGAGAGAACTTCAGACTCTGTACAGGAAGATCTGTGGCTTGAAAATCACCCTTTAGATTTTGATATGCATTGTAAGTGGGCATGATCTTCAGTGTAGATGAATACAATTATGTTTTCATTCTCTGCCAAAAATGAACCAAACCTTTTCTCATAAAACAATGCAAGAGACAGGAACAAAATGATATAAGGGTGGGACTTTGTATAGTTTAAATCCCCATAACTAATATTTCCTTTCTTATGTAGCATGCAAACATAGTTTCAAAGAAAGATTAATTGCAACTAAAGGAACAAGTGAACTCTCTTATATACAAGTATTCTGCAAAATATGCTGACTTCTCAAGCCCAAGCATAATGAGTGATACAGCATCTGTCAATCACAGAATAAAAAATGAACAATCTGAATGTGTTTGACTTTTTAAAAACAGGTAATATATCTACTTTATAAATTATGATCTATTTATATGAATATTAACAAGAGTTTTTAATTTTCATTGGTGGGAGGAACTGGGAATATATTCGATGCTAATGATAACTTGGTATGAGAAGAAAAATATATTTTAGATGACCTGCCAAACACATAATTGAAAATGATCTAAGTAAGAATACTGTGAAGTGAAAAGAAGTGTAAATTTGGGGGGGGGTCTGACCAACAAGATGGGGGCTTTGCCTGAAACTTCAGGAGAAAGAAGAGGCCATGTGTTTTAGTAAAAGAATGCTCACTTGACTACTGGAAGACCTGGTTTCTGGTTCTATCTCTGTCTGACATGGACTCATCAGTTAACTTCTTTGGGATTCTTCTGACCTCCATGATTTGACAAGCCTGGACTCCATGAGTACAAAGGTCTCTTTGGCCTGAACATTCTATTAATTGTGAATAGCCATGTCCTGGTGCCATGGAGTTCTGCCTGAGGCCTTCCTCTGAGGCAGTTATCTATGTTATGTAAGGGCAAATCAAGCTCAGGTGTGCTGTCACTCATGTGTGGAGCTATATTAATTTTTTAGACATCAGTCTTTGTTGAAATGTCATTTTCAGAATGACTGCTAAACAAAGACCTTTTGATTACATTAGTCATTGATGGAAAGCTTTGGGAATGTTTTCTAATATGGCAGGACATTGGGCTTCTTAGAAATCAATGTTAACTGAGCAGCCTTATCAGTTGAGATGCACAGGAAGGCAACAGCATCAATTCTGCATGTGTCTGAAGGACTTGCCACAGAAACCATATCCTAGCACCCTTCTTCACTTTGAAATTCCTGCTATTGCTGGTCCTGTTTTATTTTTATTTTTTGGGTCTGGTCCTGGGGCCTGAACTCTGGGCCTGGGCGCTGTCCCTTAGCTCTTCAGCTCAAGGCTAGCGCTCTACCACTTGAGCCACAGCGCAACTTCCAACTTTTTTCTTTTTGCTTATGTGGTGCTGAGGAATCGAACCCAGGGACTTGAGCATGCAAGGCAAGCGCTCTACCACTGAGCCACCTTCCCAGCCCACCGGTCCTGTTTTAAAAGCAAGCTCAGTTCTGGCTGCTGTGTGCTGAAAAGTGATGATGGAGAAGTCATGAAGTCTCCGGTTAAGAATGCCTCCCTTCTTCATACTTTGTTGTTAGTTTGCTTTCTGGTACAAAGCTTGCTTTTTGAATCCTAAAGGCCCTCAGTTTTGTGTACTGACCCTTTTCAGCTACAAAGGAGTGAAGTGAGTATAGCCTTGATATTAGTATTTGGTGATGTTCTCTATCAAAGGAAGATTCTTTTTTGGTCATTGCACACATTTATTCATTACTATGGATAAATCTAAAGCAGCTTGAACCAGAGATTTACCTTGTTCTAGTCAAAACATTTGTTCTTATATTGAGTGTGATGGTTCATGCCTGTAATCCTAGGTACATGGGAAATTGAGATAAGGAGAATCACAGTTGGGGGCCAGGAGGGCAAAAAATTCATAAGTAAACTTTTTTTTTTACCTCTTTCTACATTTAAAAAATAAAACTAATAATAAGTTGGGTGTGGTGATGTGCACCTTCCATCCCAGTTATGCAGGAACCATAATTAGGAGAGTCTGTGTTTGAAGTGGTTTGGACATAAATGTGAAATCATATCAGAGAAATAAACTATGGCATAAAAAGCTTGGGGTGTGGCTCAAGTGGTAAATCCACCTACCTAGCAAGTGCAAGGCTCCAAATTCAAACTTGAGTTCCAGCAAAAAAGAAAACATCTTTCATTCTTTAAATTCCAACTAATTCAGCAAATTGCAAATGGAAGGCTAATAAGCATATATAATGGCTATCACCTCATTTTGTATAGCATATCCATATTATCATTTTATTCTGCTCTTTAGACCAGTGGGGTGCTCTATTTTATTAGAACATTAATAAGTTTGGTGACTTGCCTAAGGGCAGTTGATTACTAATGAAACTGAAATTCTAAGCTTAGCCTTTGGGCTCTAAGCCTAGTGCTTGATGAGAATGATTACAGTCCTATTTCTGTGTGGTCTTTCTTTTAGGAAGCTTCAACAGCTTCCTGTGAATGGGACGAAGCTAGTAAGCATGGATTGTGCAGGTATGGGCAATTAAGGGGTGCAATGTAGGGAATTAAAAGCAATAATACAAGCAACTGTAAGTCTGTTTTCTGTTATGATACCTCAGCAATTTGAAACAATGGTAATAAAATAATTCTCTGTGGGGGCTGCACCATTGCCAGCATTGTACCCTGAGAAGCAAGGCTACTCTGGCTGGCCAGCCAGTGCCAATTTCCAGCCTTTTTCTTATCCTACCATCAAATGGAGTCAGGGATGCTGCATAAGACCAGAAGAGAAAACAGGAAACTAGTCAGTAGGATTTGGATTGGAAAACCCCTCCTCAGGAGGGTACTGAATCAATTAGCAAGTGCTTATTGAACACTGATTCTGTGCTCAGCACTGGATTAGGAGCTTGGGGAAAAGATCACTCAAGCATGGTTTCTGCTTTCAAGAGCTCACAGTCACCTTGATGAGATAAGACTCATGAGAAATCAGCTGTAGCTCACACTTGGCACAGCAAATAATTAAGAAGGTGCTCTAGCAGATAATGCATTCTGCCCAAGTTCACTCCATTTATTCATTCAACAATGGACTTTGATTTGGGTTCAAATCCTTTCTCCTTCATTCTCAGTCTCTGTGATCTTGTGCTGGTGCCTTTACCTGTCTTTGTGTCAGTTTCCTTAGCTGTAGAAACCAGGAGTGATAGCATTATCATATTAGTATTTCTTTGAGGATTAAATGAGATAGGAACTCTAGTAGATTTTTAGCTATTATTCATTCACCAAACATATAGTGACAAGCTGTTTGCCATACACAGTGCTGACTGGAGACATGACAAGCTCTCAAAGAGCTTCTGTGACTCATTCACTGTCACTGCAGATGGAAGATAGTGTATTACCTAAGCATATAAGCTCTGCAAACAGATGACCTGGGCTCAGACCCTGTTTCCATCATTTTCTGCTTGTGTTACCTAATCTCTGCTTAATTCCCTTCCCTCATGTGTAAAACACTGATAATACTGGTGCAGATTGTAGTGGAGTGTTGTGAATAGTAAATGAATGTGTTTAGAGTCTGGATCATAGTAAGTACCAATTTTAGCCATTACCATTAGTATGGTTTTATCTCTTGCCAGAACTGAAGGAAATAATATTAATTTGGAAATTGATAAGATGTCCCTAAATTAGCTACAGAATGAGTTGAAACTTGAGGTGACATTAACCTTTTGGCTGAATTCTGCTATAGCAAAATCTTGGTTACCTTGTATGGGGTATTCTGCTGAGCTTAATTTCCTAGTTAGTTAACCAAGGGTTGAGCAGAATATTCCTTTGATTTTGCTGCATCTTTTGGTTGCACTCTTTCTTAAATATTCATAGATAATTAGATCCTTTAGTAAATAAGGGTTAGTGGCTTCCTTCAAGTCTGCAGTTAAGACAAAGGTTCCTCCAAGGTCAAGGTAACAAGTTTGATGGTAGCTAGTCTGTGACTGTGATGGCAGAGAGGTTACCTGATGCCAGCAGAGTTCTTCAGATTTCTAGTTTTCTGTTTAGGCTTTTACCAAGGACACCTATTCATACATTTAGTAACCTACAAACAGGACTAAGTTCATAGCTTTATGGTTTTTCTTGTCACTAAAGTAGAAACTCAGTTGAATGTTGCTGTTTTCAAAAGCAAGGTCTCTGCAGCTCAGTGTCAATTGGTGGGGCCTAAAGTGGCCTTCTAACAAAGTTTGGGCAGTAGTGTTAGAGACAACATTTTACAAAAGCAAAAGTTCTCTCATGAAGGGTTGATAACAGTCCTTTTGTTTTCCTTATCTCTCCTGTCAACCTGACCACTCTGATGCAAGGCCTGAAAGTCGTATAATGAAAGTCATTTTCTAGAGAAATGTTATCCAATGGAAATTTCTACAATGATCAAAATGCTCTGTATCTTTACTATTTTTTTCAGTAGTTACAAGTAGGCATGTATGACTACTAAGCCATTGGGGAAAAACCTCTGAAACTTTAATTGTATTTCATTAAACTAAAATAACCAGAGATAGCATTTATTTACTACCATAGCTTAGATGCTCTTAAGCAATGTTTAATCTTTTCCCCCTAAAGCTATAAATTGTCTTTGGTACATTTTGAGGGAAGAGTAATGATTTATTTTTCTTGTCCATCACTAACTGTTGTACAAATGGGTTTATTTTGATCACCTATGATGGCCCAACATAAGATAGGTATGGATTACTGAGAAAGGAGGTGGATGGAAAAATCTAGGTTTGGAAAACTCACAAAGGGCAAATAAGAGGATACCATGGGGCAAGTTGGGATCTAAAAGAGATGTGGGGGCTAAAAGAGAGGTTACAAGAACAGAAGCAATTTTATCCTAATTTATGATGCTGTTTAGGACTGGTGCTGATTTAGGGAAGGAGAATGGGAGTGGAGATGGGGGTTAAGGAATTGACCTTGGAGTCATGACCACCTCAGTGAAATAATATCTTCATTCTAAATCATGTACTATGGATACATCTGAAAGAAGCTAACTTTGCAGGAGAAATACTGAAACTGTGTTCCAAAAGAACAATGTTGGTGAGTTGCAGGCCAAGGGAAAGAAGCAAAGAGGGCAGGTGACAGCTCTGTAAAAGCATCAACCTTGAGAGGTTTTTGTTAACCTGCCCTTGGAGGTAAAATCTAACATCTTCTCTTCCACAGATGTCCCTAGTAGTTAGATGAAATGCCAATCTGCAAAAAATGGCTTATCTTTGGGATCCCTGAGGCCTCCACCAGGGCTGACTTTCAGCAGAGAAACAGGTGAGTGATTTTCTTAGTATTTGGAAATGTGGTGCAAAAGACATGCTGCAGCTACTCCTGGTGAAACAATTGTCTTTTCAAATGTGCTTGCAGCTAAATAAGATGGTGCAAACATCATGAGCAGAGAGAGCATAGACTCTTGGATGAGGTCCTGTTATATCAGAGACCATCAATTTTTAGTGGGTTAATTTTTCTGTGATCCATCTTAAGTGTTTGTCATGAAAGGAGTTTTATATTTTCAAGATCTATCCTGGAAAAGGTCAACAACCCCCACATTGAAAATTAACAATCAAAATGGAGTGATAATCATATTCCTCAAGGGGCTAAACCTGCACCTAGGCAATGACAGTATCCTCCACCTCTCAACAAAGCACTGAGTGAAAAACAAAGGAGGGCTTGGATTGTGTTGAAGGCAGGTGAGGAGGGGTGTTCTTTGGGTTAGGATACTCATGAAGACATGAGGATGCTTGATTTTTTTATTGTGAGGGCGTTAAGTTTGTATTTAAGGTACATCTATCTAGTGATAATCACAGAGCCAAGGGACTGGGAAGTCAATTTGCATAGGAACTAGCTATGGATGTAGAGGGACTTATTAAGATCCAAATGGAGACTCCCAGTATTACATAGAGCCTGCTATGGATGATTCTTTCATGCCAAAAAAGGAAATTCACTTGGGCACTCACCTGCTCTTTTCTGTTGTGAAAGAGAGAGGATGGGGCTTGCCACTTCCACATAATCCATAAGAACAAAGTACTATGAACATGCAGTTTTCCATCTAATATCTATAGGGAATAGAGCAAAGTAATGAGGCATTGGACTTGTAAGCTGCTGGTTCCTGTTCCCTACTTTCAACCCCAGGCTTTCTTGTTTGACTCCAGCTCTCATTCCATACTACAGGAGATCTCATGCACTTTCACTTAGAAATGCGAGCAGGTATGACCAAGCTTCATTTTGCCCTCTCCCATCCAAAGCAGGTGGTCATTGATCACCCAACAGGTTAGGGGTTGTGCACCTGTGACATTGTCTGCTCCCGATAGCAGTGCCTCAGAGAAGAGGCCTGCACAACCACTCCCACTCCATACTGGCTTCATGTTGTTTGAGTACAAAATTCTTGGAGAAATTTATGTGATTTTTCCAGAAGGAGGGAGTCTTGCCTTCAAGTAATCATATCCCCTTGGTTTACTGCCCTCTTTGTGGAGAAAAGTACAGCTAGAAGCAAGCCAGAGTGGGGTCCTCTAAAGTATGAGCCTTGGGCCAAGGTATCTTGTCTGGATTGAGGTACATTATGGAAAATGAGCAAGACCTCTGGGACTGTAATTTGGTCAGAAACTCCATTGACCACTCATGAAATATTGTGAAAATAACTTCAATGAGTGGAAAGGAACAGATACCAAGGACCAGCCATAGTAATAACTAGTGGCTCCAGCTGCTTAGTATGTGATCATTCCTGTAGAGCTGAGCACTATGGGAGTCATCCAGATGAGGCTGTAGAGCTGGGGGTGCCTCCTTATAGACAGTTATTTGGGTAGAGGCATTTTAAGTGTGATGAGGCAATAGTCCTGCACAGCTTTTTAGGTTTCAGAGAATGATGCTTGAGATACTGGAATCACAGTGTAACAGCTGAAGCCCAATATGGAGCTTGCTCCATGTGGCTCACCTGGGCACCGTTCCTAGAAACAGAGCAACTATTGGAATTATTATTGCAAAACATAATCCCAATATTTGACATTTTGCTCTAGCTTCTGGAGGTGATGGGAGTTTAAGAGCTGTATCGTTTATACCCTGGAGTTGCTGTCGAGTTGTCCTGGTTTTTGGTGAACTATAGCACTCAGGTACACTCACTTCCAGTCAGATAAAGGCCAGTCTATCTATACCCCATCATTTTCTTTCCTACCTTACATGTGTGCCTATCCTAACTTAGGTGTGCTTCTGAGAAGCACATGCCTGCATGGATTTTGCTATAAATATCAATAACAAAAGTCTCTCTCATTGAGTGCTTTTTCTAGGCCTGACTCCATGCCAAGTAATACATACGTATATAATATTATAATTATTATATATAATTGGATTCTTCCAGAAATAATACTGTGAAAGTTAGCTTGTTATTATCCTCATTTTGAAAATGTGGTGAAGCGAGGTTGTCACTTTCCTAACGTATTCAGCTACTAAGTGGCTAAGATAGTGTACAAACTTAGATCTGTTTGATTCCAAAGCCTATATCTCTAACTATAACTCTGACTTACTGGATGTTCTTTCCTCCCTTCTTACCTAGTGTCTATATAGAAATGTCAACAAACTTTGTGACTCAGGAGCCAGGCATTTAGTTAATTCTGTGTGATGATCCTTTATGCTGCCGTGAGAGCAGACAAAACAAAGGAATGGTATCGAGGGCATACTGGTCAGAGCTGAGTGAGTTGAATTAGGTGTGGCATCTGATCTTGGGAGATGAGTCTTGAACTGTGAAGGACAAGAGAAACATAGTTTAGCAGAGAGGATATTTGTAATGAAAGACACAGTACAGGGTTTACAACATTTCAGACTCTCAATATATTTTTGCTGGATGAATGGAAAAATTGAATATGCAGGGGTTGTCTACATCTTTCTTCCTTCTTAACAGGAGGATGAATACACACACACACACACACACACACACACACACACACACACACACACACACACACACACACACACCTTTGGGTATATGCCCAGAGTATACATAGCCAGGATTCACTTGAATGGAAGAACATTGTTGATGGAAACAGGGTAGGGAAAAGCTGGCTTTCAATTCCAACTTAGCTCTGTGACCTTGGAAAATTTACTTAACCTTCTTATGCTTCACTTTTCACATATGCCAAGTGGAAAACATTATGGTATTTATTTCCTTGGGTTATTTTGAAGATCAAATGAAATATGTATATATTTCTGAGCCAGGCTTATAGCTAGCCACTCAAGAACTGTTGTCTCCTACTATTACTACTATTATCTCTGTTTAGAAACTTGACATGTATGCAACCTTCACAAATTCTTATCTCAAAGCCCCTGCAAAAAACAGGAATGCTACTATAACACATCAATTTAAAAGACAGAGAGGGAAAGGTACAGGTTAAATATAAGCACCAAGTGGGCCCGAGATGAGTGCATACATGCTCAGTGTTACCTTAACTATAAAGATATACTTTAAATTTTTCACATTTTTATTAGCAGCAGTTAGTTATACAAACGGACTCCATTTTGACATGTCAAGATATGCATACATGGTACTTTGATCAAATTCATTCCTTTATCACTCTCACTCCAAGCCAATTTCAGCAAAATTCATTGTTACATTTTCAACCATATACATAAAGCAACTAGTCACTAAACTGAAGAAACAGCCTATAGAACTAGAGGAAATTATTGCTAGCTATACATCTGACAAGGGATTAATTGCCAGAATATACAGAATGGAAAACATTAAACTCTGAAAGATTCAACAACCCAATTAATAAATTCTCAAAGGATCTGAACAGGCACTTCTAGAAAGAAGAAGCATAAACAACCAATAACTACATGAAAAAATGCTCAACACCACTGGCCATAAAGAAAATTCAAATCAAAACAACATTGAGATTCTATCCCACTCTACTCAAAATGGCCATCACCAAGAAAATAAACAACAATTACTGATATGTATGTGGGGGAAAAGACACCCTTTTTCATTGTTGGTGGGACTATATATTAGTGCAACCACTATGGAAATCATTATGGAGATTCCTAAAATAACTAAAACTATCCCTATGATCCAGTAATACCATGTTCAGAAATATATCTGAATAGAGACAGTTGCATGCACATGTTTATTGCAGCACTATTCATAATAAGCAAGCTTTAGAAACATCCTAGATACCCTATAATTGATGAATAGGTCAAGAAAATATGGAATATACAAACAATGGAGTATTGTTTGGCTATAAAGAAGAATAAAATTATGTCATTTGTAGGGAAATGGATGAAATTAAAGATCATCATGAGAAGAAAATGCTGTCATATTTTTCCTCATATGTGGATGCTGACCTAGAATACAAACATATATGCAAACATACACACTTATATACACACACATGCACAATACATATATAAGAGGGAGAGAGACATAGATTAATGGATAGATAGATAAAACATGTTTGTAATTGTGGGAAAGTTTGAGATTACAATTTGGGGAGGAAAGGAGACAGAGTAAAGGACAATAATGTGATTGCATTTGTGAATGAAGATGGCTAAATGAATCTCATTGAAAGCTGTTGAACTATAGGAGATAGTGGGGATGGGAAAAGAGAGTAAGTGAGGTGACAGTTTGATTAAGGTAGTGTATGTACACATGCAAAATACCACTGTGAAATCCCGTTGAACAATTAACTTACACTTTATAATGAATAGCAGAAATATAAAACAGGTTTTGTCTGGGTACTAGTGGGAACGATAGGGCAAAAGGAGAAGGTGACAGAGAGTAATATGCTCAAATTTATTTACGTACATGTATGAAAAAGGATGTATTTTTTTATAATGATGAGAATCCCACTCTGGAAATAATAGACTGGCAGTTTAATTTAGAAATTATTCTACTCAGCCAGGAAGAGGCCATACCTGTGATCCTAGCTATTTAGGAGGCTGAGATCTGAGGATTGCTGTTTGAAAGTCAGTGTGGGCAAGAAAGTCCATGAGACTCTTATCTCCAATAAAATACCCAGAAAAAAAGCACGAAGTAGTGCTATGCCTCAAGGGGTAAAGTGCTAACCTTGAGCAAAAGAAGCTCAGGGTCAGTACCCATGCCCAGAGTTCAAGCCCCAGAACCAGAAAAAAAGAGAAAGAAATTATTCTACCCAAATGACAAATCAACAACTGTTAAGGGTATGTTCAGATTCCCAGGTTCTATCTATATACTGAATAGCTTGGATCTACTTATTTTCTAGATTGAGAAGATTAATGAACTCATTAGTTCATTAGAGAGTTGAATGCATTTTTGTAGTGAGCACTTATCTGACCTAAGCTCTTTTGCTTTTACAGCAGTCACTAATAGTAAGCAAGAGCATTATTAGAATTTCCACAAAAAATGAGTGATTGTCACCCTTCAGCATGTACTCACTCATATTCAATAGGTACATGAGCAAGCTCCACCCTGTGATAATGTGATTGTTTGCTACATGCCAGGCACACTCCTAAGCAGGTTATATGCATCAGCACATTTAAATTTCACAGCAACCTATTTAATTTTCCAGACAAAACGGAGGTATTAAGAAGTAAAATAATATGCTCAAAGTCACTCAGTTAGTAATGAACTAGGATTGAAACCAAGACATCCTGACTCCAGAGCTGGTACTTCTAAAATACTGCTCTATCTTGCCTCACTAAAACAGATTAAGGATTTTTGCTAAATCCCTTATTAATCAGACTTTCCAGCACGGCCAAGTTTCCATACCTTGAGTTCAGGAATGTGGACTGTATTTCTTAGTGTCTTTGTTCTCTGTACCCCAGAACCTCATCTGTGGATTTAAGAGAGAACTCTTGCAGCTTGTTTGTTACTTTCAGAATGTGGGAGCCCAAACAATTCTGGAATTGAAATTTTTGAGGTATGGAATAGATATCACCCTCTTCCCTAACTACTAAGACCTTTATTTCCAATGAAGTCTCACTTGGAGATCATTTACTGTGAGATGGTTCTTTGCTAATAGCAATTGTTAGTGTCCCTGCTGCTTGTGGACACTTTGGATACTCCTATGCCGATTGGAATCCTCTATCTTTTTGTCACTCGTGACTGGCATTGAAGAGAAGAATGTCTCAGATTTGTCTTCCTAGGCTAGCTTCAAACCATGATATTCATGTCTCAGCCTCCTGACTAGCTAGAATTATGGGCATGAGTCACTGGTGCCTGGCTGGAAGTCTATTATGTTATTAAACATAAATTCTGGTATGCAAAGCAGCTGGTCCAGAGCCTTTCTCATACCTTCTAGTATCATTGACTTTTCTGTACTCAAGGCTCTTACTGTTAGAATCTGGATTAGAGAATTTCACATAGTTTTTAATTCATGGTAGGCATCCTTTGGTTAGTGTTTTGTGCTTGCTTCCAAATTAGAATAGAAGTGGATTCTACAGGGCAGGAATCTCTTCTCAAAGGTTGATAAAATAAGATGAGATATATGAGTATAAGCAGTGTAAAACACAAAGTAGGAGCTCAAAATATGTTTTCATCCTTTCATTCTTGCTCCTTTTTCTTTCTGCTGTTTGTCCTTTATACTCATGGGAATACTGAGGACAGTGCTGGAGTCTTGAGTATTAAATAGGTATCTTCGGACTTAAATTTGGTTTGTTTTGTGTAAATTGAGGACTAACTGGTTTGTTCACTTAAAATTAGAAGTCCCTGTTTGTAAAATTCCTTTTGTCTACTCCATCCAATATATTTTTTTTTCCTTGCTGGCGAGAAAAGAACCAGTAGCCAAATGAAACTGTGTTTTAGAAGATATTGGAAAGTAAAAATACATTGATTGGATTTCCTATAAATATTATTCAGTGACTTCAGAACTATAAATATCTGAAGATAGATACTGTGTTGTGTTTAGTGCTCTACCTCAATTCCTGACTTAGTGTCAAATACACAGTAATTGTTCAGTAAATGTTTTAGAATGATTGATTAAATAAGAAACTGTTAGGGGGAAAACAAAGGAGGAGGCAAGAATGCTTGATAAGAAATGTACTCATAGGGGCTGGGAAGGTGGCTCAGTGGTAGAGTGCTTGCCTTGCATGCATGGGGCCCTGGCTTCGATTCCTCAGCACCACATAAGCAAAAGGGAAAAAGCCAGAAGTGGCACTGTGGCTCAAGTGGTAGAGCACTAGCCTTGAGCTGAAGAGCTGAGGGACAG
>NW_012267304.1:276274-289049 GCF_000151885.1 Dipodomys ordii
GCTGAGAGTTTAAACCCTAAGTAATTGTTCAAGGGAGTTGCCACTCAAAAGGGCAGTCTCACCTACCAGTTCCCTCCCACCCCTTTCCACACTTTTATTTTTATTGTGAACATACTGTACAGAGGGGTTACAATTACATGGGCAAGGTAATGAGTACATTTCTTATCAAGAATTGTTGGCTCCTCCTCTGTTTCCTCTTCCCATCCTTTCCCACCTCCCCCCCTGACCAAAGTTGTAAAGTTAGTTTTTCAACATAACGACTTGTACATCTCATTGTTGCAATGGGTCCACCTGTATCACTGTTTAAACAATTTGTTTTTTCCCTTCCCCTCCACAAATTATACCAATTTTGAGGTTATGTATTGACTTTTTGCCATTTAACAAAGCAATTTATGTATACAATCCACCTTGATCTGCATCATCCCTTCAACATCTTCAGCCCCCTTCAACCCACCCCTTCCCTTAATTTTCTTAGTTCCGTGCTATATAAAATGTATTCTGGCCTGCACTCTTCTCATTTCCTTGTTCATTCTTCTACTCCTTTTGTCTTGTACCCCCTTCCCTCCAACAAGTACACATTTCCTGGTACTTACTTTGTTAGGCTTTGACTTAGTCCTTCTAAAGAATTATATTATTTTCTCCCTCCATAAATTCTATTCTATTTCTCATAGATTAAATTCTACTTTAGTCAATTCATTTATAACCACTTGGGTGACATCCAGTGTGCTTACGTCTACGTTTATAGGCATGTTCTAGTTCCCACAAATGAGGGACACCATGCAGCCTGTGCTTCTTTGGATCTGGCTTTCTTCACTTTCTTCAAAATTTTTCCAAGTCTTTCCGTTTTCCTTTACTGAAAAATACCAAGTTTTGAAGATGGGGCTTGAGCTTCAATGATTTTTCAGAGCTCACTTAATGAATTTAATAGGCAGCCCTGCCTGGGATACTTCTTCCTAAGTGAACTAATGTTTGTGTATTATGATGGCACTGACTGAATTAATCAACAGCTTGGTGAATGATGGGGGTCAGCCTTGCTTCTCTTGCTTGACTGAGCAGACAGGCAGCCACAAAGTTTGGAGCAGAGCTAGAGGCCTCGTTTGTTTTTTTTTTTTGTCGGTCGTGGGGCTTGAACTCTGGGCCTGGGCGCTGTCCCTCAGCTCTTCAGCTCAAGGCGAGCGCTCTACCACTTGAGCTACAGCGCCACTTCCGGTTTTCTGGTGGTTTATTGGAGATAGGAGTCTCATGGTCTCTCCTGCCCGGGCTGGCTTTGAACCGCGATCCTCAGATCTCAGCCTCCTGAGTAGCTAGGATTACAGGCGTGAGCCACCAGCGCCCGGCGAGGCCTCGGTTTTATCTGAAAGATACATTGTTTCTCAGATTCCCAGTGGATGTGCAAGATGTGACCTTGCCAGTCCTTCCATAACATGTCTATCTATACCCAGGCTCATGGGTAATTCAGCAAGCAAGCTGAACTGAAGAGGCAGAGCATACGTCCAGAGATTAGAGCTTCCTTCAAGGAAGAAACGCTGTCAACACAAAGCATAATATTATTGCATAAAAAGCTGTATAAATTTTCGCATACCAGCTGCCTATTCTTTTTTCAGGTTCCTGCCTAAAGTAGGTTTTCATTTATGCTGTCAGAATTTGAAGGCATAATTGTGATATTGTTCCTTGAGATTATTGTTGCATTGTCTTCCTAGTGCTTTTTTTTATTATGTGTTTTATTTTTCTCCAAGGAAAACCTCTGTGAGTGAATCAAACACATGTAAATGAGGACACTCAGATGCTGTCCTTAGAGAACACAAGGTGGTTAGACTCCCAAAGTTAATGAGTTAATGTACTGCTAATCAACCCAGTTTACAACATAATTTAATAGAGATAATTGAAAATATTGAATAGGATCAAGCATGTTGCATTTAGAAGAATTTTTGCTCTGCTTTCACTTTCATTAAGCAGGAGTTGAAGTCTGTGCTTATTATTTTATTCTTTTACTAGCTAAGGTTAATAACAACAAACCTATTGAAACAGGTACACAGAACTTTTCACCCAGAGATTTCCAAACATATCTCACCTCTATTGACTGATTATCATACTTAGTTTGTAGCTCATTATTTAGAACAATCATACAGCACTTGGGCCTTGCATAATCACATGTAAGTACCAAAATACAAGGCAACTTTCATGACCCTGGTTTCAATGTGGCCATTTTGGAGGTGGGGGGATGCTTGATTAGAAAAAGGCATGAGGATAAGACTGCTCACCAGCCAGGAACCTCAGTGTTCCTGCTGGCACCTAACATGACTTTACGTCCTTTTTACATGTGGTTCATTGCTTTTTATTATATGGTTTCTTTAGTGACTATTCATAAAGAAAAATTAACTCATCATTTTCAAGAAAATGTTTGGAACTGGAAAGCGAGATAAGTGAGTTAAGCCTAGCTCAAAAAGCCAACTATTATATATTCTCACTTATGTGGAATCTAAATATAAATGTATGATGATAATAATAATGATAGTAATGAAAATGATATTGATAATAATAGGACATGTGTACAAAAGGGAGACTGGGAAAATCAGAGAGTTGGGGAAGAAGAGGGTAATATAGGATGATGAGGATCCAACTATGTTACATATTTATGTGAAGAACACATAATGAAATCTACCAAACACTGTGAAAAGGGAGGTGGAGGGAGGTTAAGGGAATATACTAGAGGAGGTAAGCTTGTCTAAAGAACACTATGCATCTATGGAATGATCACACTGAAACCTCCTTGTACCATTAATGTAATCTAATGAAATAGTAATAAAAGAGTAAATTATCATATAAACTATACTTTTGGATGACAGAATTTTAACATTGGTGAATGAAAAACTGTTAATAAATATGTTATACAGAATTAATAAGAATTAGAAGTATCAGGAGAGGCCATTGATATTATGAATTTTTGCAGACTATACATTAATAAATTATCTCTACCATTCAAAATGTCAGTTCAATGGTATTAAGTACATTCACATTGTCGTGCAACTATCACCATTACCCATCTGAAAAATAACTGGGAATTGCTGGGCGCCAGTGGCTCACCCCAGTAATCCTAGCTACACAGGAGGCTGAGATCTGAGAATTATGTTTCAAAGCCAAGCTGGGCAGGAAAGTCAGTGAGACTCTTATTTCCAATAAACCACTAGAAAACCAAAAGTGGTGCTGTGGCTCAAGTGATAGAGTACTAGCCTTGAGCTGAAGAGCTGAGGGACAGCGCCCAGGCCCAGAATTCAAGCCTCATGACCAACAAAACAACAACAACAGCAACAACAACAAAACTTGGAACAAAAAGGGACTGGAGGATGACTCAAATGGTAGAGATGCTTCTCTAGCAGGTGTAAGTAAGGCTCTGAATTTAAGACCCAGCACTGAGAACCCTCCACATGTACCTATGAAAAATTTTCCTTCCTTCCTTCCTTCCCTCCCTCCTTCCTTCCTTGTAGAGAGCTGCGTGCAGCCGCACCTGGAAGATGGTGCCGGCTTCCGCCCTCCGCCTTCCCCATGGCGAGTGCTCTCTGTGGTAAACAACTCCTTATATGGCTAAGGCAAAGAATCTGGCTTGCTTCCGCGCACCTGGACCTAATTGGTGGTTCCCATGTGGCTTATCAGGGTTGGCTACCCAGCGGGTACTTAAGGCTGTGGGGAATTCTCCCCGGGGTTGGGGTCAGAAGATTGCTCAAAGGTCCTGAATAAACTGCAGAGAGAAGAGTTCGGTGTCCCGTCTTCCTTGCTGGTCGAGGCGGGCGTGACACTTCCTTCCTTCCCTCCCTCCTTCCTTCCTTCCTTCCTTCCCTACTTCTTTCCTGAACTCAGGATTTCACGGCTGTGCAGCAAGTGCTCTAGGAGCTATACTTTTAAAATTTCATGATTTTTTTCTGTGTAGGGCTTTGATCATGATCTCCCTACCTATGCCTCTTGCATAGCTGGGATTCCAGATTTATACTATTGTACCTGGCTTGTTTGTTGAGTTGAGGTCTTCGTGAATTTTGTTTGAGCTGTCCTCCAACTGAGATCTTCTTGTGCCCAACTCTCAAGTGGCTAGGATTATAGGTGTGTACCACTATGCTCAGCCAGGTATACTACACTTTTTTTTAAAAATTCACACATCAAAACTGAGATAGTGTGGGCTGAAAGATGGTTTTCACACTTCAGAAACCCATGTATCACCAAAAATATATTTAGGAATTTTTTACATGAGGAGTCAGAGTAGCCATGCCAGCCTTGCTGGGTGGGCATCTGTTTCATTTGTACATATGATCATGTTGATGCCTATATTTTCATGAGAGGATTAATCCTAAGATTTCTATGCTACTTACTATATATGAGATATGCTCTGTCTCTCTGTCTCTTCTCTCAGCAAATGGCTTGGACTTTACTTTCAGTACCTTCAACAGGCCTCCTTCTAGGGTTGATTCTCCAAAACTATCCTGCACACCACTAGGCCCAAAGAACAGCTGTTATTTGTGTTTTGGATGGATATTTAACACTTAGATTACAGTATCCACTCATCCATGGGCAGCATGTTGCAGTATGGATGCAGAAGTAGGAGGAGAATGGCTTGGCCTTCCTTGTGCCATCAAATTTTTGTGATGAGCTTAAGAGAATTCTAGGAGTTCTGCAAAACTGAACTTTCAGGTGCTCATAAGTACCTGGAAGGTATATTTTCAAATTAGGACAAAATATTTTAAGAGTGGACTTTATGGTATGTGGACCTCCATTTGTGCTCTTGTCTCAAATGTTAGGGATTGGCCTCTGAGGCCACAGGTAGCTAGGTGTCATCAGGTCTGGAAAGGCTATCTGTGAAGGAGATAGTAGTGCTTTGTGAAAATAAGAAAAGAAGGGAACACATACTTGGCTTGGAATAAGTCCTCAGTGTTCTCAGAGATACATCTGGACAATTGCATTAAAATCAGTAATTTAGTTGTTGAACTGTTGGAGCTGTGACATGTTACCTATATAACCTTAGGCAAGTCATATAACTTCTAATCTTTTCACTTGTAAAAAGGGAGGGCATTCAATTTTTTAATATGGTACTAAAGTGGTTAAACCAGTGTCTGGAAAATTGTATGTTCCATGGAAGTGTTAGATTTTTTAATTTCCATCTGAGCCTTGCTGGATTTGGTATGTCAGTATCCGGAAGGAACTCTTAGTAAGAGCATTCTTACTCACTTGGCCTTTTGCCAGATGCCAGGAGAATATAGGCACTCTGGATTCTGATCAGAGTGAACATAAACTTTCTTGGAATGGGCTTCCCAGTAAGGTAGAAAGAGAGTAATTGGAATAGGTCTTTTGCCATTCAATTTTGGCTATGCAGGGAAGAAGGGACGCTAAGTAAGGATTTCTTTAAAGAACAGTTTGTAGGGCGAGTCTCCTGGAGGGTTTGACATGGTTGGTGGATATCTGGTTGGAAGGCTAGGTAATCATCTTCTCTCTTACAGGGTAACGACTATGAAATAGATATCCATTCTGTTGACCTGGAAATGCTCAGAATTGACTTGGCCACACTTAAATATTATATATGGAAATAATGTGCCATCTGTCCATATAGTACTTTCTAAGGCCCAGAGCCCCACCTGAAAGTGACTTCTGCCAGAGCAAACTTCCAGGTTGAAATAGTTGTTCCTAGGTGCCTTTCTTCACTGAATTTGAAGATAATCAGCTCAGCCAGCTGTGTCAGTAAGGGGTGACTGGAAGAATTTATGGACACTTATACGTACCCAGGGAAGTTTCTAGAACTATTCTGTGGAAGGTTGAACTTCTTTAGGAGAAATTTCTCAGTCAGACTCCAGCTACTTCTTAGGCCTACTGTCATGTTGCCAAGTAACTACTCTGATTTGAGAATGAATTCCAAAATGTGATAATCACTTGTGAAAAAAAATGGAGTAAAGATGGAAGAAGTAACAGTTGAAATGTGTTTATTACTGCATGAGGTCCTTGTTTGGGGGTGAATGAAGGGTCATCTAATGTTAGATAGGTTGTCAAAATTGTAAAAAGGGACAGTACCCTCGAAGGAATCCTATGATGAGATAATTAAGTTTGTGAAATTGGGTAAGGAGTGAGGAAGGAAATACATAGTAGCAGATAATTCAGTTTTACTTGAGGATTGGTTCACAGGAGAGGTGGCTTTTTAAAGACGAAGTTTGAGATTTTAATCAGAATAGCAGCAGCAGCCACTGTATAAGGAATTTACAGGCATTATATCTCTATTTGCACTCCCAACAACTTTTAAAATAGGCATTAATATTATCCTCAGTTTATAGATGAAATCATAGAGGTATAAACAGGTAATTTAACTTACCTGAGGTTGCACAGCTACTGAGGTGAGTAGCTGGAAATCTCAGTCAGGCTGGTTCCATGTACCCTCACTATAATAGTGCTATGGAATAATAGCTGCTATCTTTACCCTACACTTATGGGTGAGGGAACAGATATATAAAAAGGTAAAAAACATCCCTTATCTATGTTACCAATAGCAAGTCAGTACACTCATCCACTTTACCAAAAGCCACATTATGTGAGACAAAGGAAAATTATAAAGCACAGATATTAGACCATTGAAGATGAGGACTGGATCATTGAGAGGCCAGTATGTATGTTATAACACATAGTGGTAGTTGAGACTGGTAAGTCAGTGGTAGATGAGACTGACAAAGCCACACATAAGGTTTTGATTTGGCCTCTTTTAATTATTGCATGAACCCTGTTAGCCCACTTGGGCTTCTGGTAACCATGTCATTATACCATCTGAAGAAATTCACCATTTTAAATTGGTTAATGAAGCTATCATGTTATTTGCAAATTTTAATTCATGGTTTTGTCCATAATCTTGAAACAAAATGGCAACCAGAAACTTCACCAGACATTGATCTATGTGTTATGGGCTCAAGTATCTTTCCTATTTCTTCTGTGACTACCTTTTGCATTATTCTTTAGATGATGGATTTCTCTGTGTGTGTGTGCGTGAATGTGTGCATGCCTGCGTGTGTGTGCACACACGTGCATGTGTATGCATACTGGGACTTGAACTCAGGGCCTGGGTGCTGTTCCTGAGCTACACACTGTACCATACCCTGTACCACTCGAGCTATAGCTCCACTTCTTGCTACATTTTTTGCTGGTTAAGTGGAGATAAAAGTCTCATGGAATTTCCTGCTTGGGCTGGCTTTGAACTTCAATCTTCAGATCTGGCTCCAAGCTTGATGGATTTCTTAGTATATTTTGAATACTACAAGTTCCTACATGCCCATATGCCCTATGCCTAGTAAAGTATTTGGCGTAGAGAAAGCACTAACTAAATCTCTGTTGAATGATGAGAGGCCCAGGTATAAATGAGATACCAGGAATAAGTGAGGGAGTGATAGCTATTTTGTGATAAGAGATGGAGAGAAGGATATAATGGCTCAAATAGCAAACTATTAAATAGAGCTTACCTTGTGCCAGATGCTGTTCTACATACCTTACATTTATTACTATATTAAAATTTATGACCCTATTCATTAGATTCTCTTATTGTCTGTTTTATAGAAAACAAAAAGCAGAAAAAGGCTGTAGGATTTCACAAAGTACCAACAGTGGTGGAGTTTACTCCTGATCATTTGTGTTTGACATTTTACTTTTACTCTCTAATATATACAGGGATGCAGGAAGACAGAATCAAGGGGAGACATTGAGAAGAATGGAGAAAATTAAAATTTCTCCAATTTGAAGTAGTGCACAGTTGGATATGCAATCCATTGAACACATATATTAGGACTGTAGGTAGTGCTGAGAACATGCACAGGATGGCATCATAGCCACATATGGTCCAGGCTTCCTTTGGTGTGACATTGTCTCCCAGTTATTGTACATCCTGATGGAAACAAGGTTAAAATAGCATTCATTCAGATTTTGCCAGACAATAAATCACAGGGAGGCAAGAGAGTTTAAGGTGCTAACAAGAATTATTGAGAGGCTGGATAGAAAGATATAAATGGAATAAAAAGCAAGAGAAGGGCTGGGAAGGTGGCTTAGTGGTAGAGTGCTTGCCTTGCATTCGTGAGGCCCTGGGTTCAATTCCTCAGCACCACATAAGCAAAAAGAAAAAAAACCGGAAGTGGCGCTGTGACTCAAGTGGTAGAGCGCTAGCCTTGAGCTGAAGAGCTGAGGGACAGTGCCCAGGCCCAGAGTTCAGGCCCCACAACCAGACCCCCGCTCCCCCGCAAAAAAGCAAGAGAATAAAAACTGACAAATGGCTTGGGAGACAGTGAGGAGGACAATGGATTGGGAATTCGAATGAAGGCTGAGAACTGTTGTAATACAGGTACTTGAATATGCAGAGTGGAAAGAGAAGAGAGTATATATATATATAGAAAACATGCTGGAGTTAGTGATAGAGAAGGTGAAGTGGAAGTTAGGGATGGCTAAGATGGAGAAAGGGGAAAGTCAAGGGAAATGAGGAGGTCAAGAATTAAGAGGCCATGAATTTGGAAAAGTCTTCTGTATGGATAGTAAAGTCCCCATGATAGGGCTAGCATTGGGGAAGAAGATGACAAAATCTGAAGAATGAAGGAACTGTAGACAAGTATGGAGAGAGTCTGTCTAGTCAGATGACATAAGCCAAGTAGGAGAATTACAATAATAAAGAACACAAGAAATAGCAATAGTGATCAAGGATAACACCAAGCAAATGAACTGTCCCTGAAGTACTCGAGATATAAGATGATCAGCTATCACTTGAGATTCTGTAGGGGAAATAGTGTCCATATCCCATAATATATTTCAGTTCTAATATATCTTCTTATGAATCTAAGGATTTTCTCCTTGACTTTCTGTCTCCAAATTATTTCCATACATTGTTCAATGTGTGTGTGTGTGTGTGTGTGTGTGTGTGTGTATGTTAGTCCTAGAGCTTGAACTCAGGGTCTGCACAGTATCCCTGAGCTTGCTCAAGGTTAGAGTGTTACCACTTGAGCCACAGCTCCAGTTCCTGCATTTTGGTGGTATTTGGATATAGAAATTATATGGACTTTCTTGCCTTGGCTGGCTTTGAACCACAATCCTCGGATCTCAGCCTCCTAAGTAGCTAGGATTACAGGCGAGAGCCACTGGTGCCCATCCAACCCTTTTTAAAAACTTTTAAAAAATAAGTTTTTTATTGTGAAAATATTGTACAGAGGGGTTACAGTTACATGTGCACGGTAATGAGTCAATTTCTTATCAAGCATTGTTGCCTCCTACTTTGTTCTTCCCCTACCATCCCTTCCCTCTCACCTCCTCAGTTACACTCCCCCTACCTCACCTAAACTGTAAAATTCATTTTTCGACCTAGCCTCTTGTATATCTCATTGTTGCAATGGGTCCACCTGTATCCCTATTTAAACAATGTGTTTTTCCCTTCCCCTCCACAAATTATACCAACATCAAATACAGTGAAAACAGGGGTTATACTGTGGGGGAGGGACATACAAAGCAACAAAAAAAATCACATGGTACCTTATAAATACGTTAGAAACAATAGCAAGAAAGAAAAAAAAACTTGTGTCCCTATCTTGGGGTTCATTTCTTTTCACATCATCTTATTTGACCTTTTCTGCTTGTCCCAGACATATACTAGTTGTTACAAATAAGGGAAACCATGGGACTTATGTTTCTTTGGGCCTGGCTTACTTCACTTAATATAATTTTTTCCAAGTCTTTCCATTTCCTAACAAATGGGGCAATGTCATTCTTTCTGATGGAGGCATAGAATTATAGCCATTCTAGCTGGGATGAGGTTGAATCTCAATGTTGTTTTGATTTTCATTTCTTTTATGGCTAGAGAGGTTGAGCATTTCTTCATGTGTCTATTGGCCATTCTTATTTCTTCTTCAGAGAAGTATCTCTTTAAGTCTTTAGTCCACTTATTTATCGGGCAGTTGTTTCTTTGAGGTTTTGTTGTCAGGGGACTTAATGTTTGAGTTCCAAGTATATTTTAGATATGAGACCCTTATCCATTTTATGGCTAGTGAAGATCTTCTCTCAATCTGTTGGTTTTCTATTGATCTTGCTAGCTATGTTCTTCGCCATGCAGAAGCTCTGCAGCTTCATGCAATCCCATTTGTCCAACCTTTCTTTGATTTGTTGTGTTTCTGGGTTTCTTTTAAGAAAATTATGGCCTGTGCCAAGGAGACCTAGGGTTTCTCCTATTCCATCCTGTAATGTTTTCAGGGTGTCTGCTTTGACTCCAGGGTCTTTAATTCAGTTGGAGTTGATTCTGGTGTAGAGTGATACATAAGGATCTAGCTTTAGTTTCTATAGGTGATTAACCAATTTTGCCAGCACCATTTACTGAAGAGGCTGTCTTTCTTCCATTCTATTTTTTTAGTCTCTTATTGAAGATTAGGTGGCTATAGGTCTTTGTGTTCATTTATGGGTTTTCAATTCTATTCCATTGGTTCTGAGGTCTCTTCTTGTGCCAGTACCAAGCTGTTTTGATTACTATACAACCATTTTTTAAAACAGTAGTTTTTCTTTATTATTATTATTATTTTTATTGTAAAAATGTTGTACAGAGGGGTTACAGTTACATGAGTAGGGCAATGAGTACATTTCATAGTGAGCATTGTTACCTCCTCCTTTATTTTTCCCCTACCATCACTTTCCTCCCCACTTCCACAACTCCTCCCACCCCTCCCCCCGACCCTGACATTGTAAAGTTCATTTTCAATATAGTGTCCTGTACATCTTGTTGTCACAATGGGTCAGCCTGCATCCTCATTTAAGCGTTCTGCAATATCCCTTCCCCTCCGCAAATTACAAAAAATATATACAAGATGCAGAGCACCAGCATCAAATCTATTGAAAAAAGGGTTTATACTATGGGGGAAGAACATACAATAGAAACAAAAAAAATCACATAGTGTATTGTAAGTACATTAGAAACACTAGCAAGAAAGAGAAAAAAAAACCTCTTGTGTCCCTGTCTTGGGGTACATTTTGCTTAACATTATCTCATATGGTTGTTTGTACATAGCCTTTTACTACTCTGCAAACAAGGGAAACCATGGGACCTATGTTTCTTTGGTCCTGGCTTACTTCACTTAATATGATTTTTTCAAAGTCTATCCATTTCCTAGCAAAAGAGGCAATGTCATTTTTTCTAATGGAGGCATAGAATTCCATTGTGTGTGTGTGTGTGTGTGTGTGTGTGTGTGTGTGTGTGTGTATCACATTTTCTTGATCCATTCATCTACTGAGGGGCATCTGGGTTGGTTTCATATCTTAGCTATGGTAACTAATGCTGCGATAAACATGGTTGTGCTGGTAGCTTTGGTATGACCTTGTTTGTGATTCTTTAGGCAAATGCCCAACAGTGTGATTGCTGAGTCATAAGAGAGCTATATGTAGAGTCTTTTGAGGAACCTCCATACAGCTTTCCAGAATGGTTGAACAAGTTTTCACTCCCACAAACAATGCAGTAGGATTCTCTTTTGGTCATATCCCCTCCAGCATCTGTTGTTGTTAGAGTTCTTGATTATAACCATTCTAGCTGGGGTGAAGTGGACTCTCAACGTTGTCTTGATTTGCATTTCTTTTATGGCTAGAGAGGTTGAGCATTTCTTTATGTCTATTGGCCATTCTTATTTCCTCTTCAGAGAAGTCTCTCTTTAAGTCTTTAGCCCATTTGTTAATCAGGCAGTTGATTCTTTGAGGATTTTTTGTTGGGGCATTTTGTTTTATGAATTCCAAGTATATTTTAAATATGAGACCCTTGTCCGTTGTATGGCTAGTGAAGATCTTCCCCCAATCCGTGGGTTTTCTATTGATCTTGATAGCTATGTTCTTTGCCTTGCAGAAGCTCTGCAGTTTCATGCAGTACCATTTGTCCAAACTTTTTTTTGATTTGTTGTGGTTTTGGGTCTCTATTATGAAAATTTCGGCCCGTGCCAAGAAGTCCTAGAGTTTCTCCTATTCCATCCTATAATAAAACAATAGTTTTTCCATTCAAGTTTCAATAATTATTTTTGGATAATCTCTGTCCTTACTAATTCTGTTTCCTTTACCAGTATAAACTTGGACGATAGGAGACCAGTACCTATATTTGGAACTGGGGAGAAGAATAAGGGTTTAACAGGCTCAGACAGATGCTGCTCATCTGACTTCTGGAGATACTCACTGCTTATTGATCATTTGGAAGAGAAATTGTAGTTCAGATGATAGAGTCTCACCCTAATTAGAAAGTTTCTGTCTTCTGGGGTTGGGAAGGTGGCTCAGTGGTAGAGCGCTTGTCTTGCATACCTGAGGCCCTGGGTTTGATTCCTCAGTACCACATAACCAAAAAAAGAAAAAAGCCAGAAGTGGCGCTGTGGCTCAAGTGGTAGAGTGCTAGCCTTGAGCTGAAGGGCTGAGGGACAGCGTCCAGGCCCAGAGTTCAGGCTCCGGACCAAAAAAAAGAAAAAGAAAAAAGAAAAAGAAAAGAAAGTGTCTGTCTTCTCACATTTCATCTAATAGCTTTCATTGAAACTTCAGGTAGGGCAGGTTGGGATGAAGAAAAGTTTTACAACTAATCCCCTTCTAAGGGCCCGAGAATCTCATAGCACTCCTGTCTCAGCCTGGAGTTCAGTGAATGGTGAGGAGCAGAAGTGGACCATTGTTTACTATTCCCACTAAATAGTGCCTTGACAAAACAGCTTGGTACTGGCATAAGAACAGACCTCAGGACCAATGGAATAGAATTGAAAACCCAGAAATGAACCTACAGACCTATAGCCATCTA